>NW_024404562.1:0-85827 GCF_905171775.1 Rana temporaria | reverse complement strand
ACCCCTAACCCCTAACCCTGACCCTGACCCTGACCCTAACCCCTAACCCTGACCCTGACCCTGACCCTAACCCCTAACCCTGACCCTGACCCTAACCCCTACCCTGACACTGACCCTGACCCCTAACCCTGACCCTGACCCTGACCCCTACCCTGACCCTGACCCTGACCCTGACCCTAACCCTAACCCTAACCCTAACCACAGCCACAGCTACGCCTACAACAAAAAAAACAAGAACCACTCACACCAACACTCACGCCTCAAAAAAAACTCCCCCCTCCCCCTCCCACCTCTCTTCCCCTTTTACAAAAAAATAACAAACTCCACCCCCCCCACACTAACTACGCCCCCATACACACCCACCACCCTCCTCACAACGCCCACAACGCCCACAAAAACACCCTAACGCCAATATCTTAGACTCCGCAGGAATTGTTCAGATCCTTCTGAATTTTCTGAACAAGCCAGAGTGTTGACAGATAGATTTCTGGAAAAGGGGTATGACAAAAGGTCTCTAGAAGAGACTTTGGAGACTGTTAGTTCTCTCCCAAGGACCGATCTCCTAATAGAGTGACCTCCGGTTAAACATGAACAGTTTCAGGGGGGGTTGCCCCCTTTATCACCTCCTACTCCATCCAACATGGAAGTGTCAAGCAATTGATTAACAAACACTGGCACTTGGTTAAAAATGACCCTGTATTAAAAGAGCTTCTGCCAGAGAGACCCAGGGTAATTTTTAAAGGAGCACCCTTGTGAAGCATATGCTTCATTGTAATTCTCCCTGCTTGTTTTAGTTATATTGTGTGTGTTAGAGGTAAAATGGGTTCATGTGTTACAGGCTGATTGAGAGGTTAATGACCCTTCTTCAGCCAGCTCCCTAGCTCAAATGGTAATTGATTTATTGTGTGTGTGAAGGAGACCGGCCTTACTGTTTACAATGATTAGATAAGTGGTATGTTAATTATTCTGATTGCTTCAGTGTAGTAATTACCTCCACTGATGTCATTATCTAAAGAAATGTGTCTGCATAGTCAGCTCCGACGTGTCTCCTATAATCTGTATGGGAACCCCCACTGTGTGAGGGGGGGCGGAGATTTCATTGTTCCTAACAGGTTGTAACCACATATAAGCTGAGAGTTGTGTCATTAAACTGTGTTGTTCCAGCAGTAAGCTTGTCTCATGTGTGGCTTTCTGGGCGACTCCAGGAATATTCCCCCTCGTGGAATATTGGGGTGATTTTCGTTATGGGAAGAAGGGAACGTTGACGGGGATATCATTCTAATACCGTCACAACCCTCCTTACGGAATTGTATAGAACCAAACATTTTGAACCCTCCTGGTGGTGTTTCAAATTTTTTTGATCAACTAACAGGGTTCTATCAGTGCAGACGGTGCAGGGTGTGTTCTAACAACTCATGTAGGAATAGACAAACTACTATGTTTGAATCCACTGTGACTAGGAAAGAACATTGCATAAAGCCTTTTATCACGTGTGGGACAACAGGTGTCGTATATTTACTGCAGTGCCCATGTGGTCTTCAGTATGTGGGCCGTACCAAGCGCCCACTACGTGTTCGCCTAAATGAGCACATTACCAAGATAATCATGGGTTTTAAGAACCATTGGGTATCAAAGCACTACCTTCTAAAACACAATAGAGATCCTTCTAACACTCTATTCCTGGGAATAGATAAATTCAAGCCCAATTGGAGGGGTAGCTCTCTGGTGAGAGAAATATCCAAGCTCGAAATGCCCTGGATACATCGCCTAAAATGTTATACACCTTATGGTCTCAATATTGACACCGACGTCAATGCGTTTATTAACAATGCTTGATGTCTGGTATGAATTGATGACGTATCCATTTCTGTGGTTTATTTATGTATTTATTTATCTGTATAAGCCTTGTTTTTTTCACACCAGGATGGGAACCTTTTTTTCAATTTAATTCCCAATCCAATATTTAATTTTCTATATATATTTTTATATATAGTTGTGATGGACTTTTTACCTATATGCTTCAGGTTAATCCTCCCTGCTTGTTTAAGGCTGTTGATTGTAATTACTCTTCTGCAGCCAGTCCTGTTTCAAATGTTAATTGTTCTAGCCCTGTGTTTACTGGTTACTGTGATTAGACAAGTGGCTCATGTTAATTATGCTGATTGCTTCATTGTGGTAATTATCTCTCTATATGCGGTGCCGAACCGGCTAGCTACTGAGTAGTTCAAAGAAATATCTTTACTTCAAAGGAGCTGTATTGAAGACCCCCCACTGTGTGAGGGGGGCGGAGATTTTCATTGTAACAGTTGTAACCACATATAAGCTCTGGTTTCTTACGATTAAAACTCTGTGTTATACCAGCATTAAGCTTTGGCTCATGTATGGGTGCTGCTGTGATTTCTTTTATGGGAAGAAGGGAACGTTGACGGGGATATCATACCGATACCGTCACAATAGTCTTTAGATGTTTTGTCTCATAAATATATTCACATTGTGCCTTTCACCAATTTATGCCCTTAATGACATTTAATTGTTAACTTAATTAGGTTTTAATTTTAAGTATTTCCCATTAAGTGGTTAATACTCTTTTTTTTTTAATTAGGTTCTTATATATATATATTTTTTAATACAGTTCCCTTTATTTCCACTAGAGGGCCTGTACATTTAGTTTGCCATTTTATGGCAATTTCACATTTTTGGCCACATAATATAGTTATTTAATTATAACATCTATTTTTACTTATTATTTAATGATTTGTTTATCTTATATCTGTGTCATTTTTTTTGGCACAGATCTCCCTGTCCTTAAACTATATGGATACTCGCTTTGTATAGCGTTTGTATCAGTTTCCCATTTCCAAAATGGCATTTTGTGCATTTCCGGTTCCTGGCGATCAAAGCGAGGCTTGGATATATTAAGTGGTGAATCACTGCAGAGCCCATTCCCATTGAAAACGTCAACGTATGACGAAACGCGTCTGGGACGGCGTGCAGTGACGTCACCGCGTTCACACGAGGAGGAAGGGCTCCTGTTACATGCCGGCCGGCATTTGTTTTTATTGCTCATATTGCACTTCTATCTTGTAAGTAGCATTTTACCTTTTTAAAATAAACCAGCTTGTACCTACTAGACGATATTGTGGTCTCCTTCCCTACATGTCACACATCGTTGGGCTGCATGAGACGGTTAAAGGAGGAGTACTTCATATTAGATCTGGTTATATCCCACCGTGGATTCCTTATCAGCTGAGGTCTGTGGTATATTCCTGATCGATCCTATGCTGTGATCCTACACTCTGGAGTATCCTGTTGTGGATTTTAAATAACGCTGTTATTTAATTACCCTCTGGTAAGCCTCAGTCCAAGTGGTGGCGGCTCACATTATTATCAGTGCACTGGGTGTTGTTTGTCCTGGATTTCATCGTTTGGACATTTTCATCATTATTTTTCTACTTATGTTTATTCACTAAGGACTTGATTGGTACTTATGTTGGCGCGATTTTTTCTTTTTTCTATTTATGCTTGTTTACAAATGTTTTTTATTATGGAAAAAGGTCAAAGTATATAAAAATTACAATGTAGGTACATGTATGCATACAAAAAATCTTTAACTGTGGACATTGTACAGAAAAAGGAAAAGACATAAAGATGTTAGTTAGTAGACATTAATTCTAAACCAGAATGGTGCCATCCCAGAGAATCCATTTTTTATGGAAGAGGGGCATAGAATCGTATAATGTATGGTGAATTCTCTCAGAAAGTTTGATATTCGTCATGCGGTTGAGGATTTGAGGCCAATTAAATGCTATGGCCCAATGAATGGAGCTGAGGAATGTATGGATAAGCCTTGTGCTGGATGTAGGGATATCTTGTATAGGGGAGAACAGAAGACATATCTGGGGTGTGAGAAAAAGATTTATGCTTGTGTTAGGTCATGTGATCGCTGCCTTCTATATTAATTCATTTAACAATTTTTTATTACATTTTGGTTAGCGCAATTTTTCCTGTTTTACTAGAGCTCCCAGGAGTGTTGGCAAGGAATTGGAGACCCCAGGAGACTCGTGGGGAGGAGCTCCAAGGAGCAATGGCGGGGATGGCAGGAGCCTAGGGTGACCACATTTTCAAACTACCATTCAGGGACACCCTCCTTTCCCAAAAATCAGCTTGTGCTGTAACAAATCACAGCACAGTGATTGGACACAAGAGGCAGAATTTATTATTTCTCCAATCACAATCAGGGGGTGGGATTGTGCTCCTCCAGGCATTCCCAGTCAGGACAGGTACTGTCCGTGAGTAAAGTGGTGATGTGGCAGCCTTTTTTGGGGGTATCAGATTGGCCGTGGGGGTTGCCCCATCAGTTTCATTCAGGGACACTGTATTGCCCTGGAATGAATGTGCCCGGGACAGACCTACAAAATGCGGGACTGTCCTGGGCAATCCGTGACACGTGGTCACCCTACAGGAGCCCCTAGGAGCGTTGGCGGGGACCCGAGTAGTTGAGGATCAGGGCTGCTCTGTGCAAACTCATTACACAACTCTGACTAGGCCATTGCCAGGAAGGGATCACATGACTCCTATGGTAGGTTCATAGTGATCTCCGATCAGGACATAGATAGGAAAAGGGATCACATGACTCCTATGGTAGGTTCATAGTGATCTCTGATCAGGACATAGATAGGAAGGGATCACATGACTCCTATGGTAGGTTCATAGTGATCTTCGATCAGGACATAGATAGGAAGGGATCACATGACTCCTATGGTAGGTTCATAGTGATCTCTGATCAGGACATAGATAGGAAGGGATCACATGACTCCTATGATAGGTTCATAGTGATCTCCGATCAGGACATAGATAGGAAGGTGTGAAGGATGCTTCAGTGTAATTCTCCCTGCTAGTAATGTTGTGTGTGTGTTAGAGGATTTCAGGTGTGACTCACTCCTCTGCTAACAGGCTGTTGATTTGGTAATGACCCTTCCTCAGCCAGTCCTATTTCAAAGGGTAAATGGTCTATTGTGTGTGTGAAGAAGCCCTGTGGTTACTGTTTACTGTGATTAGAAGTGGCTCATGTTAATTATTCTGATTGCTTCATTGTGGTAATTATCTCTTCTATGCGGGGCCAGGCTGTCTAGATAATGTATTCTGTACAACTAGTAATTACCTTCACTGATGTCATTATCTAAAGAAAATGTGTTTTCAAGGTTGGCTCCGAAGTGTCTGCCTATAATCTGTATGGAAGCCCCAGTGTGAGGGGGGCGGAGATTTGTCATTGTAACAGTTTTGGAAATTACATATAAGCTGTGTGTTATACCATTAAAGTCTGTCTTGTTCCAGCAGTAAGCTCTGACTCATGTGTGGCTTATTATGGCGATTCCAGGATGGGATGTTCTTTTATGGGAAGAAGGAAATCTTTGACGGGGATATCATTCTAATACCGTCACAGAAGGGATCACATGACTCCTATGGTAGGTTCAAAGTGATCTCTGATCAGGACATAGATAGGAAGGGATCACATGACTCCTATGGTAGGTTCATAGTGATCTCTGATCAGGACATAGATAGGAAGGGATCACATGACTCCTATGGTAGGTTCATAGTGATCTCTGATCAGGACATAGATAGGAAGGGATCACATGACTCCTATGGTAGGTTCATAGTGATCTCTGATCAGGACATAGATAGGAAGGGATCACATGACTCCTATGGTAGGTTCATAGTGATCTCTGATCAGGACATAGATAGGAAGGGATCACATGACTCCTATGGTAGGTTCATAGTGATCTCTGATCAGGACATAGATAGGAAGGGATCACATGACTCCTATGGTTACAACATTTTTTCACACCTGAATAAATCTTTTGCACAGTACTATAGACAGAACATTGTATATACAGATATAATGAGAAAGAGGGAGGGGTGACACTTACCAGGTGAGGCAGCCATCTTGTGAGATTTAGTTGGCCGGGAATCAAACCCGAGTCATCTGCTTGAAAAGCAGTTGTGCTTACCACTGCACCACCAACCTGAGAGTGGGAGGAAACCGGAGTACCCGGAGGAAACCCACACAAGCACAGGGAGAATACGCGAACTCCATGCAGATAGTGTCCTGGCCAGGATTTAAACCATGGACCCCAGTGCTGCTAGGCTAACCACTAAGCCTCTGTGTTGCCCATATGAGGCCTCTGTTTTCTGAGGCCCGCCCCCGCTGAGCGGGGTAAATCAGTGATCTCCACTCAAAGCTCTTAGGAGGAGAAGCAGCCATCTTGGGCCCACCGAATGGAGCCACTTAACCTACCAGCATGTCTTTGGGCTGTAGGAGGAAACCCACACAAGCACAGGGAGAACATGCAGACTCCATGCAGACAGTGTCCTGTTCAGGATATTAACCAAGGACCCCAGTGCTGCAAGGCAGAAGTGCTAACCACTAAGCCTCTGTGCTGCCCGATCTTAAAGCAGAACTCCACCTATAAAGGGAAGTTGGTGTTTTCCTGGTGTCCTTTGTGTGGAGTGGGAGAAATCCATGTCCTCTGCTCTGTATAGTGTCTCTATGGATAAGCTCTGTCTTATGTAAGAGGACATGAACTCGCCACGAGTGTGAAGACAGACGGGGACAGGACAACTCACTAGTATGTGGAAGCCTGGCTCTTCATAGATGCTAGAGAGTCTATTCCCAGTATGGTGGATGTCCTGATGGTCCATCATCATTGTCTATGATTGTCCGTGGAGCCGCTACCAGCTCCACCTACCGCGCCCAGGTCTGCTGGCCGGCCTCTGCTGGTTTTATGGGCGTCTGAAGGGTGACCGTTTGAATGGGGCACCAGTGCTAATTCTTTGACGCTCACCTAAAAGGTATTTCCACGTTTGCAGCCATATTGGGACGACACCTACTTTATATCTCTTACATGTTCTCATCACAGAGTAAAACTTCATAAAGATTATAAAGTTTTCTGCTCACCTTTAAGGAAGGAATCGCGTGGGAAAAACAACAAAAATTCATGGCACCCCCAAATCTGATACCAGAACCCCAACCGAGCATGCAGCCTGGCAGACTAGGAAAGGGGGGATGAGCGTGCACCCCCTCCACTAAGCCATACTAGACCACATGCCCCCAACATGGGGAGTGTCCTTGCAAAGGGGGACCCCCCTCCCCCATGACAAGGCACCTCACCATGTCGAGGGCATGTGACCTGGTATGGGTGAAGAGAAGAGGGCGGTGCATGCTCACCCCCCTCCCCCCTTTCCTGGCCTGCCAGGATGCATGCTCAGTAAGGGTCTGGATTTTGGGTTGCCATGTTTGTTTTTATTTATTCATGAATTTTTTCCATGGGGTTCCTCCTTTAATGGTGAGCAGCATATTTTACATTCTTAAAGCTTTGCTATGTGAATGGGAACACGTAACAAATATAAAGAAGGTGTAAAAAATGTGGCTGAAAAATTGGAAATACCTTTTAGGTGAGCGCAGTAGATGAATCGTTGATGCAGAGAGCTGTCTTGGTACGGCCTTATCTGGTTCCTGGGAAGACTCTTCAGTTGCTGAAGTGGCAGCCGCCACCAGTGTAGGGTCCTCTTTTAGGAACATCCATTCGTCTTATTTTTGCAGGTTTGGCCTCAGTTAGTGATTCAGAAGCTCCAAAGATGAAAATGGAGGGCTGATGGGAAGATCCTCTGGTTACTGGAGTGGCAGCCATACCTGGTCCCTGGGAGGGTTCCTCAGACTCTTTGTTGAGTCTTCTTCTAGGAACAGCCAATTGTCTTGTTTGACCAACTACATTGATAGTTGGTGATTCAAAAGCTCCAAAAACAATAGAGGGCTGATGGGAAGACCCTCCGGTTACTGGAGTGGCAGCCGCCACCAGTGTAGGGACCTGTGTTGGTACAGCTGTACCTGGTCCCTGGGAGGGTTCCTCAGACAGTTTGTTGAGTCTTCTTCTAGGAACAGCCAATCGTCTTGTTTGACCAACTACATTGATAGTTGGTGATTCAGAAGCTCCAAAATCAACAATGGAGGGCTGATGGGAAGTCCCTCCGGTTACTGGAGTGTCCGCCGCGACCAGTGTAGGGACCTGTGTTGGAACAGCCGTACCTGGTCCCTGGGAGGGTTCCTCAGACTTTTTGTTGAGTCTTCTTCTAGGAACAGCTAATTGTCTTGTTAGTCCAACCGCATTGGTAGTTGGTGATTCAGAAGCTGCAGAAAGAGACATAGAGGGCTGATGCAAAGACCCTCTGGTTACTGCAGTGGCCGCCACCATCAGTGTAGAAACCCATGTTACAGCCAAATCAGGCCCCTGGGAGGACTGATTAGAAGATCCTCTGGTTTCTGCAGTGGCCACTGCCACCAGTGTGGGGACCTCTGTTGGTAAAGCTGTACCTGGTCCCTGGGAGGGCTGATGGGATGACCCTCCCGTTGCTGGAGTGGCTTCCACCACCACTGTGTGGACTTGTATTGGTACATCTGTACCTTGGTTCCTTGGAGTCTCCGCGTGAACGTCACATTCTGGCAAAGTTTCCATGTAAACGCCATATGCTTGTGGGCCAACGTCACATGCTGTTGATGCCTCTGTGTGAACGTCACATGCTGGTGATGTCTCCGTGGGAACGTCACATGCTGGTGGAGTCTCCGTGTGAACGACACATGCTGTTGATGTCTCTGTGTGAACGACACATGCTGTTGATGTCTCCATGTGAATGTCACATGCTGTTGATGTCTCCGTGTGAATGTCACATGCTGTTGATGCCTCTGTGTGAACGTCACATGCTGTTGATATCTCCGTGTGAACGTCACATGCTGTTGATGTCTCCGTGTGAATGTCACATGCTGTTGTTGTCTCCGTGTGAACGTCACATGCTGGTGGAGTCTCCGTGTGAATGTCACATGCTGGTGGAGTCTCCGTGTGAACATTGCATGCTGTTGATGTCTCTGTGTGAACGTCACATGCTGGTGGAGTCTCCGTGTGAATGTCACATGCTGGTGAAGTCTTAATGTAGCTTTCATATTCTGTCTCGCTCACTGGGGAAGTCCTGCCTTGTGAGCTGTCTGTGCAGTAAATACTGCGTACATCTGCAATAAAAAGAAGAATCGGATTTAGCACCTTCACTTCACTTCATCTACATTTTATATATTTTTTATACAACATCAAATTATAGAGAGAAAAGTTCCAAATCCCAGTGTCAGGGGCAATAAATAAACCCGACATGACAGGGACACAGGGATGACTAATGTTGGCCTTCATATAAAAATGTTGGTTGCCTGCCTGGCCTTCATGCCGACCCAGTAAAATAAATGGAGTCAGAAAGGGAACTGATTCTTCAAAAAAAATTTTTTTCCTCTAGCATTAAATTCGGCATAGTAGCGCGAGCTACAGTATGCCTGTCTGTATTTTTTTATCGCAGTACTCACTGTTATATCGTACATAGAAGATTCCGGGGAATGGGCGTTCCTATGGAGAGGGAAGGTGATTGACGGCCGGCCCTGGCACGTCACGCTTCTCCGGAAATAGCCGAAATAGGCTTGGCTCTTCACGGCGCCTGCGCATAGCCTGTGCGCAGGCACCGTGAAGAGCCGAGACCTACTCCGGCTGTCTTCGGGGAGCGTGACGTGCCAGAGCCGGCCGTCAATCACCCTCCCTCTTGCTAGGAACGCCCATTCCCCGCGGCAGACGGAATCGTCTATGTACGATATAACCGTGAGTACGGGGATAAAAAAATTAAGACCGGCATAGTGTAGCTCGCGCTACTATGCCGGATTTTATGCTGAAATGTTGTTCTGCAGGGTGAACCACCGCTTTCACTTCCGGGTGCGGGGGAGTAATCTGCAGGGGTTCTGTTTCTGATTATTAAACACTCTGCCTCTTTTATTGTAATCCCTCAAACTGTTGCGGTGGATTGATATAGAAGAGGCCGGGGACCGGGAACTGATGTATTGCAGATTACTCCGCCGCACCCCAAAGTGAAGAAATAGTCCCCTGCACGTTTTGGATCGATTTCCATGCGATTCTGTCATGTGACAATGGTGACAAGATCTTGCCATATTTGGGGTGCCATTAAGAATAATGTAATCCAAATTCTTGCTCCCCTTTTCCCATGTTTTGGAATCACAGCACTTCTACCGGCCATTCCAAATCGGCCAGTGTGGGCGGAGTGTCAGGCAGAATTCCAGGCAAATTATGAAATAGATACTGTCTGTGGGAGCTGCTTTACAGCACAGCCCTGCAGGGGCGAGGGGCATAAAGGGTCGATTTAATGCTTTTGGGGTGCAGACAGAGTGATCTTCTGCACTGCAGTTCCCAATAATTACATTTTAGTTCTGGCCTCTTCTATATCAACCAATCAGGGACAGGCCTGGACTGTAATTGTTGGGGAGCGCAGCTCTGCAGATCACACCACCTGCACCCTAAAGACATCACCATTTTATTTTATGTTGGCTACAATGTCCATGTTGGCAATTTCTGGCAGTTGGTTGGCACTGAGGGGATCAGCCCAGCCTGTAATGAGGGGAATGCAAAGCTTGTTTAAAAAAAAGTCAGTTAGGAGGGGGGAGCTGGAGGGGGGCTCCCTGTATAAAGGGGAGGGGGGCTCTCTGTATAAAGGGGAGGGGGGCTCTCTGTATAAAGGGGAGGGGGGCTCACTGTATAAAGGGGAGGGGCCTCTCTGTATAAAGGGGAGGGGGGCTCTCTGTATAAAGGGGAGGGGGGCTCTCTGTATAAAGGGGAGGGGGGCTCCCTGTATAAAGGGGAGGGGGCTCTCTGTATAAAGGGGAGGGGGGCTCTCTGTATAAAGGGGAGGGGGGCTCCCTGTATAAAGGGGGGCTCTCTGTATAAAGGGGAGGGGGGGCTTCCTGTATAAAGGGGAATGGGTGCTCTCTGTATAAAGGGGAGGGGGGCTCCCTGTATAAAGGGGAGGGGGGCTTCCTGTATAAAGGGGTGAGGGGGCTCTCTGTATAAAGGGGAGGGGGGGCTCTCTGTATAAAGGGGAGGGGGTGCTCTCTGTATAAAGGGGAGGGGGGCTCCCTGTATAAAGGGGAGGGGGGCTCCCTGTATAAAGGGGAGGGGGGCTCTCTGTATAAAGGGGAGGGGTCTCTCTGTATAAAGGGGAGGGGGCTCTCTGTATACAGCGCAAAGAATTACTGTTTGATTTTCTTGGTTTAAAAATCTGCAGATTTCTCTTTACAGGACAAAAACCATCAATGTGCATGGAAATCCCTATACATGTGTACATATGGGGGAGGGGGGTGTTTTATGAGTCCTGTCCCCGGAATCAGTACGTGGCTCCATCATACACTGCTATCTGCAGCTCTCCCTGTGTCTCCTCCCCCTCCCTGTACATGTCTCCTCCCCCTTCCTGTACATGTTTCCTCCCCTCCTCACCCCTCCCCCTCCATGTCTCCTCCCCCTCCCTGTACATGTTTCCTCCCCTCCTCCTCACCCCTCCCCCTCCATGTCTCCTCCCCCTCCCTGTACATGTCTCCTCCTCTGTCACATAATAATCTCCATCCCAGTGCCTGTGCTTTTATAAACAACAATCAGACATTTCTCCTTGTATTACAATGTATCCATCTTGGTCTCTGTTTAATCTCCAACTGTCATAATGCTGCCCATGTGATCCCCAATGACAGTTGTGTTGAGAGCACAACCAGTGTGACAGTTGGCTCTCCCAGCATGCCGGGAATAGAAATGATTTTTGTTCAATCGATGGATTTCCTTCCTCTTTATTCCGCTAGAAACCGTTTCTTTATAAATAACCCACAGACACTGGGAGGAGCTTTGTATGTGACAGAGGAGGGGGTATAAAGATCACATAGAGGCTTAACTCATTAACCCCTTCAATACCGGGGGGCACTTACGCACCTTCCTGCCCAGGCCAATTTTCTGCTTTCAGCGCTGTCACACTTTGAATGACAATTGCGCGGTCGTGCTACACTGCACCCAAATGAAATTTTTATCATTTTTTTCCCCCACAAATAGAGATTTCTTTTGGTGGTATTTGATCTCCTCTTTTTTGTGGAACAACTAAAAACCTTTTTTTCCTGTTAAATTATTTTTGTAAATAAGTACGTTTTCTTCTTTAATTACGGGCACTGATATGGCGGCACTGATGGGCACTGATGAGGTTTTTATCCCAACATGTGAGTGATAAAAAGGTGAGTACGATACTCTAACCCTAACCCTTTTTATCCCTCACATGTTGGGATTTTTTTTTACACTCCACGCCTTACTTCCATGGTCCTTGTTTTTCACTAGCTAAGCTCATTACCCTGATCTATGACACAATCGCACCCCTGTCCTGCACCCACCTAGCCACTTGCGTCTACAACACTTCAACTTCTAGCATCACTGGACAGACTGGCCCCCCTCACTACACGCAGAATAAGGCCCCGTCCCCTTCAACCCTGGCAAACAGATGATACTAGAAGTCTGGAAAAACACAACCGTGCTCTCGAGCGCCAGTGGCATAAGACTAAGTCCCAGGAAGACTTCGCCCAGTATAAATCTGCCCTCCAAATATACAATTCCTGCCTCCTCACTGCCAAGCAGACCTACTTCATCACCCTCATTAAAAACGTATCATCCCGTCCCCGTCATCTCTTCTCTACCTTCAACTCTCTCCTCCGTCCTCCATTGCCTCCACCCACTAACTCACTCACCGCCCAGGAGATCGCCAATCACTTCAAGTGGAAGATTTATACAATTTGCGACAAGATCTCTACTGTTCAGATGCCCTCCACACCTCACACCTCATGCCCACAGGTACAGTCATTACTTCCCTCTTTCAACCACCACTATAGACGAGGTCGCTAAATTACTTGCCAACGTCCATCTTACCACCTGCGCTCTGGATCCTGTTCCCTCGCAAATGCTACGTTCACCCTCTGGCTCTATTCTACACTCTCTAACCCACATCTTCAATCTCTCCCTCTCTTCTGGCATCTTCCCTAACTCTTTGAAACATGCACTAGTCAGCCCCATACTTAAAAAGCCCTCACTGGACCCGTCCAATCCTGACAACCTACGCCCCATCTCCTTGCTCCCCCTTTTATCCAAACTCCTTGAACGTCTAGTCTACAGCCGACTGAGCGTCCACCTTGCTGATACTTACCTTCTTGATCCCCTTCAGTCTGGATTTCGTCCTCAACATTCCACAGAAACTGCTCTCCTAAAACTTACAAACGATATACTAACGGCCAAAACTAAGGGACACTATTCTGTACTCCTACTCCTGGATCCAAAACTAAGGGACATTATTCTGTGCTCCTACTCCTGGACCCAAAACCAAGGGACACTATTCTGTACTCCTACTCCTGGACCCAAAACCAAGGGACACTATTCTGTACTCCTACTCCTGGACCCAAAACTAAGGGATGCTATTCTGTACTCCTACTCCTGGACCCAAAACCAAGGGACACTATTCTGTGCTCCTACTCCTGGACCCAAAACCAAGGAACATTATTCTGTGCTCCTACTCCTGGACCCAAAACCAAGGGACACTATTCTGTGCTCCTACTCCTGGACCCAAAACCAAGGGACACTATTCTGTGCTCCTACTCCTGGACCCAAAACTAAGGGACACTATTCTGTGCTCCTACTCCTGGACCCAAAACTAAGGGACACTATTCTATGCTCCTACTCCTGGCCCCAAAACTAAGGGACACTATTCTGTGCTCCTACTCCTGGACCCAAAACTAAGGGACACTATTCTGTGCTCCTACTCCTGGACCCAAAACTAAGGGACACTATTCTGTGCTCCTACTCCTGGACCCAAAACCAAGGGACACTATTCTGTGCTCCTACTCCTGGACCCAAAACCAAGGGACACTATTCTGTGCTCCTACTCCTGGACCCAAAACTAAGGGACACTATTCTGTGCTCCTACTCCTGGACCCAAAACTAAGGGACACTATTCTGTGCTCCTACTCCTGGACCCAAAACTAAGGGACACTATTCTGTGCTCTTACTCCTGGACCCAAAACTAAGGGACACTATTCTGTGCTCCTACTCCTGGACCCAAAACTAAGGGACACTATTCTGTGCTCCTACTCCTGGACCTCTCTACTGCCTTCGA
The DNA here is from genome assembly GCF_905171775.1 of Rana temporaria. NCBI lineage: Eukaryota > Metazoa > Chordata > Amphibia > Anura > Ranidae > Rana > Rana temporaria. The sequence continues at coordinate 71,772 of NW_024404562.1, read as the reverse complement.
TATGGTTGACCACCCCCTCCTCCTCAAAAAACTCCACACCTTTGGTCTCCGTGACTGTACTCTTCGCTGGTTCTCTACTTACTTATCCAACCGCACCTTCAGCGTTACTTACAACTCTACTTCCTCCTCTCCTCTTCCATTCTCTGTTGGGGTCCCCCAAGGTTCTATTCTTGGACCTCTCCTATTTTCTATCTACACCTCCTCCCTGGGTCAACTGATAGCCTCCCACGGCTTCCAATACCATCTTTACGCTGATGACACTCAAACCTATTTCTCTAACCCAAAACTCGCCCCTTCATTTTCCTCACGCATCACTAATTTACTATCAGATATATCACTTTGGATGTCACACCACTTCCTCAAACTCAATCTATCCAAAATGGAACTTATCATTTTCCCTCCCCCACGTGCCTCTTCCCCTGATCTCTCTGTCAAAATTGATGGCACAACCATAAGCCCATCCCCCACATGCCAAGGTCCTAGGAGTAGTCCTGGACTCTGAACTATCCTTTAAGCCTCACGTTCAATCACTGTCCAAATTTTGCCGCCTCAACCTTCGCAACATCTCCAAAATACGCCCCTTTCTAACCAATGACACCACAAAGCTCTTAATTCACTCCCTGGTCATCTCTCGCCTCGATTACTGCAACTCCCTTCTCATTGGCTTACCGCTGCATACTCTAACCCCCCTTCAATCCATCATGAATGCTGCTGCCAGACTCATCCACCTTACCAACTGCTCTGTGTCTGCTGCTCCTCTCTGTCAATCCCTCCACTGGCTTCCGCTCGCCCAACAAATTAAATTCAAAATACTAACAATTACCTACAAAGCCATCCACAATTCTGCCCCCAGCTACATCAATGACCTAGTTTCTAAATACCAACCTGTACGTTCTCTTCGTTCTTCTCAAGACCTCCTACTCTCTAGCTCTCTCATCACCTGCTCCCATGCTCGTCTCCAGGACTTTTCTAGAGCCTCTCCAAGCCTATGGAACTCCTTACCCCAATCTATCCATCTATCTCCTTCTCTATCAGCTTTTAGAGGATCCCTGAAAACCCTTCTCTTTAGAGAAGCCTACCCTTCCCACACCTAACAACTGTATTTTCATTTGAGTCCATCTGATCATCCCCCACAGCTAACTACCCTTTGTTCCACTTGACCCTCCCTTCTAGATTGTAAGCTCTAACGAGCTGGGCCCTCTGATCCCTCCTGTATTGATTTGTATTGTGACTGTACTGTCTTCCCTGATGTAAAGCGCTGCGCAAACTGTTGGCGCTATATAAATCCTGTTTAATAATATTAATAATCAATATCATTACCATCTACCTTGTTTTATCCATTACCCTAGGTAAGCATGTTTGGACCAATATTTTGTGTTCCCCCTGTTGTAGCAAAATTTGGCCGTACGCAGAGCACAGCGCCATTTTGCCCTGTGCTATAAAGCACAGCATCCAGTCTTAATGAAATAATGCATAATTAAGCTAAATATATTCACTCACCATCATTCTCTGCCATTCATACAAAGAGACACCATCACCAGCCTGTTCTCATATCATTCTGCCAGCATGACTGCCCAAAGGCTCAGCCAAGCACCTTTTATTTACCCAAAACAGGAAGTGCTCAATGCACCCATTAAACACCTCCCTCATGGGAGTGGTTAACACAGGATCTTCCACTGACACAGCTAACACCATATAAGGACGTTCCTTCTAACAGGAAGTCCCATAGAATACATGAATAGAATATAATACAATGGATACAATACAATGCATAGAAGTACATACAATGCTGCTAAAGGCTTATGGGCGTGGCAGGGAGTGCCCCCCCTGCCTCTAACCGATCATAAGCTCTCATATTAATCGCCTGATAGAATCCTAATCTGCGCCATTCCATAGAATAATGCATATCCAGATTATACCCTTATTAAGGTGGAAAGGAAGCTATCTACAGGCGTACGCTACGAATCGCAAGCCCTGCTGATCAGACAAGACCCAGATAAGAGCGCACATCTGTCCATAACCACTAGTGTGCCCGCGGAGTGAGCGCACCCCCTCCTCAACGATCGTCTGTGCTAATGCACAGAGGGCCCCTCGCCGGCGGACATATGCCCACACCGCAAACATCACACTCCAACCTCAAGACATTTTCTACTACCAGACGAGATTCAACCAGCCTCAGACTGCCCCAGTCAGTTCTATTTAGAGCGGGCTGGGGCAGTACTAAGACTGGGTGCCATTATGACAATACATATTAAATACATCTTCAAATTTCCACCACAGTCCTCCCTTTTTGTCATATTTGCTCCCATTTGTCCTTCCAATCTTGATAGTCTTCTTACACCTAGAAACTAAATCAGTCTTTACAGTCCATAAAAAGGAAAACACGGCTTGACATGTAGACTCTGTTCTTCAGGAGGGATGACTTATAAGGAGGGCACAACTTGGTGAGCTGTAGTAATCGATCGGTCTGGGGTCCTCTGTGTCTTGTACGTGGGTCCGGCTTCGGGGCGTCTCATCAAGGAAACTGTGGTCATCTGCTCCAGCTCTGGTCACGCGTCCAATCAGGCAACAGGAGCGCCTCATCACGACATAGAAAGAATAGAAATAAAAACCACATGAGTATATATATTCCCATTTCCATCAACCACGATCCGCTGTAAAATAAAAATTAATCCCCAAAGATTCCCAGACCCTTCAAAGGACTCCCAACCTTCACTTAGCTACAGCTCTGGCTCTGCCTTGCAGGGACCCAAACCTTATCCATATGGGCCTGAACTCAATTCCCAGTATCCCCGATCCAGGTATAACAATCTTTACTTGTAAATTCCCAGAAATCGCCCTTGGACCGTGAGAACTTCCTTGTAGCTTCAACAGTCACATGAAACATTCCATCCTCAATAGGTGTGAATTGTTCAATCGTATCATAAGCTCAAGCCCCCCACCTTGTATATGCAGAAAGCCATGCCCAGACCTGGTCCGGGTTGGTGCCTTCTAGCCGCCCCTGCCATTCCTACTTTCTCTTGTGCCATCAGATCCTCGTGATCGGCCACGATACAGGATGCTGGGACAGCTTCACCATCATGCATGAACCTCTTGAATTACCTTTTAAGCTGTAGATACCCAACTGACAAGAGGCAGAGACATAAAAACAAATAAAAATTCTAAAATTTACTAAACAAACAAATACAAAATAAACGAAGATACTACTCATTTCTTTGATGTGGAGGAGCCGCTTCTTGCAGTGGCTGGCGTGGTCTCATCCATCAAGTTTCTTTACAAACGACCCAGTCACCTGGTTGGGAAAAATGAAAACCAATTACCGTGTCAGGGTCCAGGAGAGACTCCTGAACCCCTTTGAAGTTCATGTTACAGTGATCGCACTCACCCCATCACCTGAGAAAAGACGTGACAGCTGGTGAGGTGGGTACGACCCTGGTTTCAGTTGACCTCCAAACAAACCTTATGACAATAACCCCGACCTCGGGACTGTGTTCACTGCACAATCTGTGCGTGGCTCCCCGTCGCCTATAATACCTTACCATCTCCTGTAATACCTGGAACTATTGGGAGGTTCATCTAAGATGGGAACCTACTTCACCAGACTGCTGCTTGCCGATTCAAATTCCATCAAAGAAAGACAGTCTTGGCACAAACTTGATTTAGAATTAGAAAGATTAGTGTTATTAGTTCGAAAAACTGTCACTTTTACATTTATTTATCCCCCCATTTTCTTCCTCATTACAGACTGGAGGAAGAAGAAACAATGAAATAGCCTATGATCCTTTAAACCTTCTTAGACTCGTATTTATCCATGTGTACAGCTGTCTATATACACCTGCTCTCTATGTACAGAAACTTCTAGAAACTTCTTGGACCTGAAAAATACTTATAAGCAGAAATCATTACTCCATCCCTCATATTTATCCTGCAGAGAATGGCAAACAAAAATGACATTCCTGTAAATTTTCAATTACATTCTTTCAAAACCGATTCAAACAAAACTCTGTGTAACTCTTACTTTTCCCGTTCCTACAAAAATACTACAGCCGCGACGCATCGGAGGATCGCCGCGGTAAATTCGAACATATTCACGTTACTACATACAAACATTCATATACAAATGTGGGGGAGATATTCATAGTATCCAAAACAAAAATGAAAAAAAACAAAAACCAGACGGAAATCTGCCTTCACTTTCAGCAATAGACGAAAATACAATGGGAAAATATGAGAACAGCGTGAGAGCCTTGCATAGACAGCTATACAACGTTCTCCTTTGAGGGTCACCAAAGCGTGTACCACACCTCCATCCACACGCATCATTACAGATTTCTGAAACCGCAGCGAAACCACATCCACTCCAGAGGGATGCCCAAATAGTATCCTTGGCAATCTTTTAAAGGGGTCTAAAGGCCTTTGCCCCAAAACTAGGCTTTGTGCACTGTGTAACCGTCTGACTGTGGGAAGCCTTCCTTCCCACGCGATTCAAATCGACTTATCGTCTTACCTCCCGCGTCCGAGAGAAACCGTTGCACCCATTTCGGGGACCACCGCCCGGTGCCTTCTTCTACGGTGGATTGACGGACTACAACCACTATCTGGTCCAGTCCCTCAACTAGAAAACCCTAACCGAGGCATCATCTCTATGGCTTGTTGTCCCAACACTCCTGGCACAGAACTACAGAGTAACTATGCCCAATGATTTGTCAACAACCACAGATCAACCCCCAAATTAGGCCTCTACCCCTCACAGTGTATGCATCCCATACACTGCGTTGCCAGACTAAACCACACGGAACACTTACGCCCAGTTACCACCTGCAGAATAATGTGGCTTCTCTCTGCATCTAGATGTTACAACAGTAATGGTGAAGCCCTCCTGTTTGCTCCAAAATACCCAAAACTGTATTTATAGTATAACACTTCACAAAAACGACTGAAATTAAACTTTAAGACACTCTTTTAAACGCCAAAATATTTTCCGTTGTCCTTTCAGGACACAAGTTTCATTGTTAATCTTTCGGAAGACTTCAAAAACTCCTCCCACTGACTTCCTGCTTATATATAAATGCCGAAAAAGGACTTCCTGTTGTATGCTGGTTCAGGAAAGGTAAAACAATCTCCTCCCATCTGCAGAATAGGAGTTGATCTCCCCCCCTGACCCTACGATCTTCAAATACAAATGAATTGCCAAGGACCCCAAATATTCAATATTCAAACACCAACAAAATTCAGTGCATGCAAAGCAGTCTTTTCACCAAAAAACGAAATTCTTACACAAAAGCCTCCACTCTTATACTGCAAAGTCAGCCGGTAGGTTAGTCAGGTCTTTTATATAAATTAGCCCTAGCACGCAAGCACAATTCAAAAGATAGCGCTTAAACTGTATCTCAAAAATGGCCAGCAACAATGGCGCCATTTACGCTTGCAAAAAAACACTGTCTACCAAAGGACAGACCGTACTACACAAAGGAAAACAAAAATGTTGTCCACCAGATCCCAACAGAAAATACTGCGCTACTCAATTCGCACTAAACATCAAAATCTGCCCCAAAGGCTGCAAAATTCCACTTCTCAGTCACATGGTATCACACCCAAAAGATGACCCAGGATGACCCACAGAGCAAACAGACTGCACCTCACAAAATGGCCGCCAAACAACCATCGCAGCAAACAAAATGGCTGCCAGATGCAGTTTTCAAAAACCTGCCTAGAATCTCTCCACAAAGACAACACGTGGAACATCAAATATGAACATTAAAAACATTTTCTAAAAACAACCAACCAACAAGGTACACATTTTAGGCTCCTTCAAATCGGACCTTTTGCCAACACAGCACATTCAAAAAATTTCAGATACATGCGCAACATTAAAACAAAAACACTTTTCTCAAAGCTCATGTACAAACTGCGGCATCACCTTTCATAACAAGCCATTTAAGAAATTCACAGTGAGGTCACATTTAAAACCTTAAAAAAAAACTTTTCATGCTCATGTAACAAGCCATACAGAGGGTTACCAACTTTGACTCAGTGATGGGACAGCCATGCTGGTTGCCCACCCCCCCCCCCCGAGCCTCATGGCACACCAAACAAATCACCCCTCCCCCACTAAAGCACATGTTTCCTTCATCAGCCAAACAATTCAATCACAGTTCAGCCACACTTATGCGGACATTACATTCAGAAAATACAAAATGTCTCCCTGCACACATCGCAGGCTGAATAATGCCACCTCTATACAGACAAATCATCCACAATATACAGTTTCCATATGCATCATAAAAATGTTATATCTAACTTTCAGAAGTTTCAGAATCAGAACACTGTCCGCCCCTCCCCCAAGCCGCATGGTCCACCACATGGTCAGAGAAGCCATCTTTAAAAAGCCATGCCTGGCTGCACAAACCGTACACAAAAGGTATCTTTTCCAAGCAGTTTTAATCTGGTCAAACAATCAATTACTTACTTACAAACTGTTCAGCCACACAAACATTCAGACATTCACACATAAACATTCCAGTCCATGACAAAATCATACGATCAAATCCACTCTATTTCACAAACGCAAGCAATCATAACGCAAGCCATCATACACGTGTCCAATCGCTCGCACACACACACACACGTGTCCAATCGCTCGCACACACACACGTGTCCAATCGCTCGCACACACACGTCCAATCGCACACATACACACGTCCAATCGCACACATACACACAATCGATTATTTCAAAAAGACAAGAAATTTGATCTTTTCGCAGAGCAGAGTCCCCCCACGCATCGGAACATAACCGATACCCAAAGGGGCCCAGTCTGCTCCTACCTTGGCCCGCCATCTGTGGTAGCAAAATTAGGCCGTACGCAGAGCACAGCGCCATTTTGCCCTGTGCTATAAAGCACAGCATCCAGTCTTAATGAAATAATTCATATTTAAGCTAAATATATTCACTCACCATCATTCTCTGCCATTCATACAAAGAGACACCATCACCAGCCTGTTCTCATATCATTCTGCCAGCATGACTCCCCAAAGGCTCAGCCAAGCACCTTTTATTTACCCAAAACAGGAAGTGCTCACTGCACCCATTAAACACCTCCCTCATGGGAGTGGTTAACACAGGATCTTCCACTGACACAGCTAACACCATATAAGGACGTTCCTTCTAACAGGAAGTCCCATAGAATACATGAATAGAATATAATACAATGGATACAATACAATGCATAGAAGTACATACAATGCTGCTAAAGGCTTATGGGCGTGGCAGGGAGTGCCCCCCCTGCCTCTAACCGATCATAAGCTCTCATATTAATCGCCTGATAGAATCCTAATCTGCGCCATTCCATAGAATAATGCATATCCAGATTATACCCTTATTAAGGTGGAAAGGAAGCTATCTACAGGCGTACGCTACGAATCGCAAGCCCTGCTGATCAGACAAGACCCAGATAAGAGCGCACATCTGTCCATAACCACTAGTGTGCCCGCGGAGTGAGCGCACCCCCTCCTCAACGATCGTCTGTGCTAATGCACAGAGGGCCCCTCGCCGGCGGACATATGCCCACGCCGCAAACATCACATTCCAACCTCAAGACATTTTCTACTACCAGACGAGATTCAACCAGCCTCAGACTGCCCCAGTCAGTTCTATTTAGAGCGGGCTGGGGCAGTACTAAGACTGGGTGCCATTATGACAATACATATTAAATACATCTTCAAATTTCCACCACACCCCTCTTCCCTTTCTAGTTATTTATATTTAACTAGCAATGTATTACTATCCATCCTTTACCATAGATATCCCTAGCCCCTACTTGCTCCTGATGAGTGGAAAAGGTCCACAAAACGCATCGAGCCTACCCCATAGATGTCATGTCACCTTAATAATGGTTACTACCATGGGCGTTTGAATCATGTATTTTTATGTATTATGATTTTATACCATTTTGGATTTACTGCCGATTACAGTGTTTATCATGTGTTACATTGTTTACTATGTTATTATTAGAACATTTAGGATCGATCAGTCATGCCTCTATCATGCATTTTACATATTTATTGATCTATCATGTATACCTAATATGCAATTTTGCTGGTTACATCGTTTATCATGTGTTACATTGTCTATCATGTTATTATTAGAATCTGTTATGATTGATCGATCTTGTTTCTATTATGCATTTTAACATTATTATTGATTTATCATGTCTACCAACAATGCAATTTATCCATATATGTCATTAATAAACAGTCTATTATATTCTATTGAATTATTTGTTTTGCCCCCAGTGTTTTGTTTCATTTAAAGTCCCAACCTTTTTCCTTTGTCCCCATTAGTCCCCCTCCGTTCATATGTTTGTTATGTGTTCTCTCATGCCTGTTGTCACTCCTGTTTCTCATAAGGCTTTAATGGTTCATTTCAGTTTCAAACTGCCTTGCCATGGATATGTCACCGCCCTCCTGTGGCCAACCCTTGCGCTGCAGATAGGATTTAGTTCTTTTCTGCCTGTGATGCTTGGGTTCACTCATTCAGGAGCTATTAACCCTTTCTTTTTCACACAGTACTTCTAGGTCTGAACACCAAAGCATGGCAAAGACTGTCCTAGGTCTCAACGTCGTCACTCCTCTTTAACCACTTCCATACCAGGTACTTACGCAGCTTCCCGCCCAAGCCAATTTTCAGCTTTCAGCACTGTCGCACTTTGAATGGCAATTGCGCGGTCATGCTACACTGTACCCAAACAAAATTGGCGTCCTTTTTTCCCCACAAATAGAGCTTTCTTTTGGTGGTATTCGATCACCTCTGCGATTTTTTTTTTTTGCGCAACAACTAAAAAAAGGCTGAAAATTTGGAAAAAAAATTACGTTTTTATTTTTTTCTGTTAATTTTTTTGTAAATAAGTTTTCTCTTTCAATTACGGGCACTGATATGGCGGCACTAATGGGCACCGATGAGATGGCACTGATGGACATCGATGAGGTAGTACTGACGGGCACAGATGAGGTGGCACTGATTGGCGGCGCTGGTATGCGACACTGATGGGCACACATAGGCGGCACTGATGGGCACACATAGGCGGCACTGATGGGCACACATAGGCGGCACTGATGGGCACACATAGGCGGCACTGATGGGCACTCATGGGCGGCACTGGGCACTCATAGGCGGCACAGATGGGCACTCATGGACGGCACTGATGGATACTTATGGGTGGCACAGATGGGCACTGATAGGTGGGCACTGGGCATGGATGGGCACTGTGGGGTGGCACTGATGGACACTGGGGTGGCGCTGATGGACACTGGGGTGGCAGCACTGATTTTTGCCAGGTTGCCAGTCAGTGCCCATTTGTGGGCACTGACTGGCATCTTTTTTTTTTCTTTATGCTTTTTTTTTATTTATTTTTTAGACTTTTTTTTTTTTTTTTTTTTCTGTCATTTTTTTTTTTTTTTGCCCACCCTGGTGCTCCAGGGTGGGCATCCCTGGTGGTCCAGTGTGGCGATCCGAGGGGGGGCTGCGCTGATAAACAATCAGCGCTAACCCCCCCTGTCAGGAGAGCCGCCGATCGGCTATCCTCTACTCGCGTCTGTCAGACGCGAGTGAGGAAGAGCCATCGACGGCTCTTCCTGTTTACATCGTGATTAGCTGTGGTTGGACACGGCTGATCACGTGGTAAAGAGTCTCCGCCGGAGGCTCTTTAACGAGATCGGAGATGCAGGGTGTCAGACTGACACCCCGCATCACCGATCGCCGCGATGCGCGCCCCCACGGGCGCGCGCGGCATGAAATCCTGCAGGACGTTCTAGAACGTCCTGTCAGGATTTCATAACCACTTCCCGGACGTAAATCGGCCATAGGCCGGGCGGGAAGTGGTTAAGCTCCAGACGTCATAGATCTCCCTTTAGATCTAGGTACCTCAGAGAGGAGTCTAAAACCACCTCTAGGCGACACTCTTACCACCACTCCAGCCGCTCTGTGAGGAAAGCCTGCTGGGTATGCGAGGCCCAGGTTCCTGAAGGTAAATAGCTCTGCGAACGGTGCTTTTCTAAAGTCGAGGGTGGGGACCAGCAAGTGGAAGCACTGGTCAGAAAGGTGGTCCATGAATCCCTGAGTAAAGCAGATTCTGGTCATACCCACAACCCTGCTGGAAACACTATGTTACTCCCTATTAGGGATGAACTCGAGGCCCCAGGCCCTTCACAGCAGAGCCATTCCTCAATTGAAGCCTCAGACAGTGGGGTGGAGGACCCTGGTGTAGGTTTTGAATTGGCCTGTAACGGCTACCCACTGGTAGTGAGGGGTATCGGCCGTTGGAGACGTCCTTTTCCCTGGCAAGCTGCGATATGCAGGTACCGCCGGTATATCCCATCGAACGCCCTTCCAAGAAACGAGACGTGCTACGTTTGAAGGGTCAAGTAGACTGACTTTATTTGGCATATTTCACCTGCTTATATCTGGTTACAACTGTTACAAGAACAATGACAGTTTCCGCCCTCCCCTTTTCCCAGTAGGGGGCTTCAACACAGACCCCCTGAAACAATGACATCTCCTTGAATTAATCACTTGACCAGTTTCTAGACACTTCGGCACCTCACCCCACTTAACATTTCCTGGCCAGGCACATAGAATTCAATTAACCTTTAAAACAATTATCACTCACACATAATCCCCATCAGCATACACCTCACAGGGGGCTGTTTACCTGCACACAAAAGAAGAGTTCATTAGCTATGCGAAGGGAACATTAGCATTCAACAATGAAAAGAAACTTGTCCAATTAACCCTTTGAGCTCAGAATACAATGTGGTACATCCAATGGTGACAAGCCATGCAGTTCCTTGTAGTCCCCCTGCACGAAGATTATAACTGTCTCGGCAGCATGCATGTGTCCGTTACACTACTCCCCCTTTGTGGAACACTCCGGCAGACCCGGATTGATCTTTTTCGGATCAACTTGGGGATGTCCGGTCTGCTGTTAGGGTAAAAGTTCAGTTTGCCTGGACAGTCCGTCGGCATTCCCATTGAATCTGCCAGGGCGGTATTGGATAGAAAAATTGTAGGGTTGTAGGGCCAAGCTCCATCTTAGCAAGCGCCCATTATCTCCGGCTACTCGGTTCAGCCATACTAGTGGGTTATGGTCCGTGATCAGGGTGAATTCCTGACCATACAGGTAGGGTGTGAGCTTCTTTAAGGCCCAAACCAGGGCTAAACATTCCTTTTCCACGGCCGCGTAGCTCACTTCCCTGGGTAATAGTTTTCTACTCAGGTACGCGACAGGGTGTTCTCCTCCATCCTCCCCGATCTGGCTTAGAACTGCCCCCAGTCCATACATGGACGCATCTGTATGAACGACAAATTTTTTGTTAGGGACGGGGGCAGATAGGACAGGTGCGTTGATCAATGCTTGTTTCAAGGTTTGGAATGCTGTTTCACAGGCGGGAGACCACAGGACTACTCTAGGCAAATTCTTTTTGGTCAAATCCGTCAGGGGTTTGGCAATGGTACTATAGTCAGGGACAAATTTTCTGTAATACCCCGCTGTCCCTAGAAATGCCAGTACCTGGGTCTTAGTGTGGGGAGTTGGCCAATTGGCTACAGCCTCAACCTTAGCGGGTTCTGGTCGTTGTTTCCCACACCCCACTCTGTGTCCCAAGTACTGGACTTCTGCCATCCCGAAATTACATTTTTCTGGTTTCAGGGTTAGGCCCGCGGCCCTAATCTGATCCAGTACAGCCTCAACATGCCTCAAGTGTTCCCCCCAAGTCTCACTATAGATCGCAATGTCATCCAGGTACGCGCAAGCAAAATCCTGGAAGCCATCAAGGAGGCGGTCCACTAAGCGCTGAAATGTGGCTGGGGCGTTCTTCATCCCAAATGGCATGACCTTGAACTGGAATAAGCCAAATGGGGTGACAAATGCCGACTTAGGGATAGCCTCCTTGGACAGGGGAATCTGCCAATACCCTTTGCACAGATCGATTGTGGTCAGATAACGTCCCCTGGCAATACGATCTAATAGCTCGTCTACTCGGGGCATGGGGTAGGCATCTGTCACGGTTTTGTCATTGAGGCGTCGGTAATCGACACAGAATCGGGTTGTTCCGTCCTTTTTGGGTACTAGGACAACGGGCGAGGCCCAGGGGCTGTCAGATGGTTCTATGATCCCCAGTCTTAACATTTCTTGTATTTCCTTCCTCATCTCCTCTTTTACTGCCTCAGGGATTCTGTAGGGAGTCTGTCTGAGAGGGTTTTGTCCTGGGGTCTCTACGTAGTGAGTCGCTAAGAGAGTGTACCCGGGCTCCTGGGAAAATGTCAGTCCTTTCTCAGTTATCAATTGTCGCATCTGTCCCTTTTCTGCGGGAGGTAACCGCTCCCCTAGCTGTATCGTATTGAGCAGAGTCTTAGGTTCCGAATCTGCTAATAGATCTGGGATGGGTAAGCTGTCGGGGTCTTCAGTGGCTGGAATACATATGGCTGCTACATCCTCTGGTCTTTCCTGATACTCTTTTAATAAGTTTACATGAAAGGATTTCTGGACCCTTTCATCTTGGCTGCTGGCAATTACATATGTAGTATCGCAGACTTGCGCTACTACTTTGTAAGGGCCCTGCCATGAGGTCTGGAGCTTATTCCCTTTGACAGGCCTAAGCACCAGCACCTTCTGGCCCACTTGAAACGTTCTCTGACGGGCGCCCCGGTCGTACCAGTGTTTCTGTCGTCCCTGGGCCGTTTGGAGATGGTCCCGTGCCATCCGAGCTAAATGTTCCATGCGGTCCCGCATTTCCAGCACATATGGCACAATGGGGACACCTTCATGTTCTGTCTCGCCCTCCCAGTGCTCCCGGATGAGGTCGAGGGGGCCTCGCACTCTCCGTCCATAGAGCAGCTCGAAGGGAGAGAACCCTGTGGATTCCTGCGGTACCTCTCGATAGGCAAACAAGAGGTGCGGCAAAAATCGCTCCCAGTCTCTGTATTCCGCCGTAAAGGTCCGCAGCAATTGCTTGAGGGTACCATTAAAGCGTTCACAGAGACCGTTGGTCTGAGGGTGGTACGGTGAACTAAGCAGGGTCTTAATACCGCAGACCTTCCATAACTGTTGGGTTAGATCTGCAGTAAACTGGGTCCCTCGGTCGGACAGGATTTCCTGAGGGAACCCCACTCGGGTGAATATCCCGACGAGCGCACTGGCAACAGTGTCCGCCTGAATATTCGTCAGAGCGACGGCCTCCGGGTAGCGGGTAGCATAGTCTACTACGGTAAGAATGTATTTCTTACCTGAGGGACTGGGGTTAGGTAGAGGTCCCACTAGGTCGACTGCTACCCTGCTAAACGGTTCCTCGATCACGGGCATAGGTGACAGTCGAGCCTTAGGGTGGTCCCCTCTTTTTCCTACCCGTTGGCATACGTCACAGGTGCTGCAGTAACGTCGCACATATTTCGAGATCCCTGGCCAAAAGAAAGTCTGGGTGATCCTGTAGGTGGTGCGGTTACCCCCTAGGTGCCCTGCCAACGGAATGTCGTGGCCGATTCGGAGAAGTTCCAACCGGTACTTTCTGGGTACCACTAGTTGGCGCTTTTGCGAAGGGACACCGCCTCTCTTTCTGCCTTCAGTCAATCTGTATAACCTGTCACCCTCCCATATAAAACGTTCCCACTCATCCCCTCTACTGTCTGCTAATTCTCGATACTTTTGAAGGGTGGAGTCCTCCCTAGTTTCCCTCCCAAATTCCTCTGGGGTGTCCCAAGCTATGGGTCTCTCTACCGTAGTGGGGTTACATGTCGGTTCTTGGCTTACCTGGGTCTCCTGGCCTGTTGTAGGATCATCTGTGATACGGGTCTGTGAGCGGGTGGTCACGGGGCAAGCTGCATCAGGTGTAGGTAGATACGCCGAAGTCAGAGGGCCAATGTCGTTGCCCAGCACAACCTCGGCCGGTAGGTTGTCCATGATACCAACGGTGGTCTTTCCTGACCCGACTCCCCAGTCTAAGTGCACCCGGGCGGTGGGTAAGCGGAATACAGCGCCCCCTGCGACCCGGACGGCAATTGTACGAGTGGAGACGTTCTCTGGCTTTACCAGATGTTTTTGAACCAGAGTGATAGTGGCCCCGGTATCTCTTAAGCCTTGTGCTACTTGTCCATTCACCCGTACCTCCTGACGGTGATGCTGACGGTTATCTGGGGAGGCAGCTTGTATTGGGTCTGCCTCATACAAAATCCCCAGACATTCCTCCGGGCCCCCCTCGGTCTCCAGGCAGTGGGCCGCAGAGGGACGTGATGGAGTGACTTCTGTGTTGGGTGTTGTACGTCTCCAATTGTTATTTGTAGCTCTTAGAGGGCAATAACGAGCAATATGTCCCGTGTTGCTGCAGTGATGGCACGTCACCCTAGACGAAGCCCGGGGGTAGTTGTTGGGCCCCTGAGGACGTGGTGGTCCTGGTGGAACTGGAGCCCGAAACTCTGGGCGTGGGGTGACGGTTGGAGTACGCGGTACCACCTTCTGAGCCAGCCGCATAGTACCCTGGCTTACTTTCCTTGTTTCCGCGTACTCATCTGCTAGCCGAGCCGCCTCGTTTAAGTTAGCGGGACGGCGATCTCGTACCCAGTCTTGTATGTCTGCGGCCAGGTCTTGGAAGAAATGTTCCATTAGGAACAGCTGTAATACTTCCTCCCCGGTGTTGGCCTTGCACCCTTGGACCCAATGGGATGCCACCCTTTGTAACTGGTTGGCCCATTCCATGTGGGAGTCCACAGCCTTCTTCTTGGACTCCCGGAAGCGACGGCGGTAGGCTTCTGGAGTTACGGCGTATCGGGTTAGCAGCGCCTTTTTAACTTGCTGGTATTGTAAAATATCCTCTGGGGCGAGAGCCCGAAAGGCTTCATTGGCTTTGCCCGACAATTTCCCCGACAAAATAGTGACCCATTGGTCTGGTGGTACCTGGTGTAGTGAGCACTGCCTCTCAAAGTCCGCCAAATATCCATCGATTTCCTCCTCACTTTCTACAAAAGCTTTAAATGCCGTGAACGGTATTTTCTTTCCTGTAGCAGCAGGTGGGGGGGTAGGAACTGCAGGTGTAATGGGCTGTCTCGCTCTTACCAGTTCCAGTTCTTGTCCCCTCTTCGTTTGTATTTCTTCCCTTGCTTCCCGGAACAGCTGGTTGATAAGTTCCACGGACGTTTCTGGATACAAGGATAATCTCCGCTGTACAATCCCAGTAATTACATCTTCCTCGCTGACCGGTGCAAGGGGCTCCGTTCCTTCCATGGATCCATCCATTTCGTCCAGCTCCAGCAGGTCAGCTATCAGCTCCCTCCGTGGTCTGTTGCTGGCGCTCCTACCACGAATCTCCAATAGATCTTTCAGTGTGGATCTTTTCAGCCTGGCGTACTGCGACTCCATTCAGAACTTGCTCTTTGGATAAAAGGACCATCCCACTGCTACCAACCAAATGTAACGGCTACCCACTGGTAGTGAGGGGTATCGGCCGTTGGAGACGTCCTTTTCCCTGGCAAGCTGCGATATGCAGGTACCGCCGGTATATCCCATCGAACGCCCTTCCAAGAAACGAGACGTGCTACGTTTGAAGGGTCAAGCAGACTCACTTTATTTGGCATATTTCACCTGCTTATATCTGGTTACAACTGTTACAAGAACAATGACAGTTTCCGCCCTCCCCTTTTCCCAGTAGGGGGCTTCAACACAGACCCCCTGAAACAATGACATCTCCTTGAATTAATCACTTGACCAGTTTCTAGACACTTCGGCACCTCACCCCACTTAACATTTCCTGGCCAGGCACATAGAATTCAATTAACCTTTAAAACAATTATCACTCACACATAATCCCCATCAGCATACACCTCACAGGGGGCTGTTTACCTGCACACAAAAGAAGAGTTCATTAGCTATGCGAAGGGAACATTAGCATTCAACAATGAAAAGAAACTTGTCCAATTAACCCTTTGAGCTCAGAATACAATGTGGTACATCCAATGGTGACAAGCCATGCAGTTCCTTGTAGTCCCCCTGCACGAAGATTATAACTGTCTCGGCAGCATGCATGTGTCCGTTACATGGCCCATTACCACAACTGGTCAAAGCTGTCAAATAAGCTTTGAGATGAGAAGAGCCAGTGGGGGCACCCTCCAAACAGAGGAAATATTTTAAACGCCTCAAAAAAGGACGCCCTAATTTCTCCCTTTTGGGTGAACTCAGCGCAATAATTACCGATAAATGTGGTGGTGTTGAAAGGAAGTATTGCCTGTTAACACAGGTGTCAAAAATGTACCCATTTAAAAGCAAGGATGTAAAAACCTGGAGTCAGCTCCTCTCATTAATGCAGCCCTAATGGGGATGGTGAGGCACGTCACACTCCCATTAGAGGATACTGTTTCCTTTAGGGATGGCCTGGAGAGGAAAATTGAGACCGAACCTCAAGCGGATCTACATTACAGCGGGTATGAGATGCAAACCAGCTCTAGCTCTCACAGCTCTTTCTAAAGCGATGGAAGTCTGGGCGGACGACATAGATGCTTCTCCAAGGAGCATCTCAGAAGAACTGGCCAGGAGCTCATCTATTCATGGGCTAAGGTTGGCGCTGGCTTTTTTGGGTGAGGCTTCCCTGAACATAATTCATCTGGTGGCTCATATCATGCTGTCATCTGTCACGGCTAAGCATGCATTGTGGCTGTGCCCATGGGTAGCTGACCCTGCCTTTAAGCAGGCATGGTGCAGGATGCCCTTTGAAGGTTCATCCCTCTTTGGGAACAAATTGGACAGTGCCATCACCCGTGCCAAAGGGGGCAAGTCAGGGTTCCTTCCCCAGGATCGCTGTCTGCTAAACCAGAAGAGAACACAGCCCAGGCAAGGGATGCTCGCCTGGCCGTGAGTTCTAGAATACCTGGAAGAAAAAATTGCCTTCAGGCCAGAAGTTTTCAAAAGGGGCTGTGACAGACTTGGATGCAGTCTAATTCTCTCCCTGCTAGTAATGCTGTGTGTTAGGTGTAAAAGGTGACTTTTTGTATTCTGCTTGAACATCCATGATAATCCTACAGTGAGGGTCTAGAGACTGATTAGTTCAAGGAGATATCATTGTTTCCAAGGATCTGTATTGAAGACCCCCCACTGTGTGAGGGGGGGCGGAGATTGTCATTGTAACAGCTTGTAACCTGCATATAACCAGCTGAATGCTGCCATTAAAGTGTGTCTCTTGTTCCAGCAGTAACCTTGGCTCATGTGTGGATTATTGGGCCATCCCAGGGAGTTCTACTCATGGAATACTGGGTGATTTGCTTTTATGGGAAGAAGGGAATCTTTGACGGGGATATCATTCTAATACCATCACAAATGGTTGGCAGCAGCAGGATTTTCCCTTCTACTCTCCTTTACACCCGGATTCCAAGCAGACACTGGGAACAGTGAATGGAAGGCTGGTACACCCTGCTTAAAAGAAATACACTGAAAGAACTACTGGAAGTTCGTGGAAGGATTGCTAGCAACAAAACCAAGCGGGTCATCATAGCAGAATTAATGGAGCTAGACCAGGAGAACGTGATTGCAGCAATGCCAGCAGTACAAGCGATGGAGACACCAGTGATTCAGGAGGAGGAATCACCAGCCAACAAAGTAATGAGAGAGAAGCTAGCATGGTTCGGTCCGAACCCAACGGCGGATGTAGTGCTGAGAGTGATGGAGCTACAGGAGGCTAAAGAAATAAGAGACGCAGAACTACAGTTAAAACTGGCAGCAGTCCAACAAGCAGCCGCACATTATCCAAACAGTGAGTACAGCACAGCAGACACAAGGAAGATTCAGTTTAGCGCTTTTAAAGCTTTTGATGAAAAGGACTGTGAAATTGATAACTACCTGGCAGATTTTGAGCGACAATGTAACCTGCACCGAATAGCTAGAGGAGAGTGGGTTGCAATATTGTCAGGCAAACTGTCAGGCAAAGCTTCTGATGCTTTCCGCACCGTGCCAGATCAAGATATCCATAGCTACGCCAGGGTTAAAGAAGTGCTCCTGGCTCGTTATGCAGTAACCCCAGAGTCCCACCGACAGAAGTTCAGGGACTCACGCAAAACCACGAAAGACTCTTACGCGGAATGGGGATGCCAGTTATCCCTGTCGGCCTCTAACTGGGTTAACAGCAGCCAGGCCACCACCGCAGAGGACATTTTGCAACTAATGCTCCTGGAGCAATTTTACAATCACATCCAGACGAACGTCAAAGACTGGGTGAGAGATCGCAGGCCCATGACTCTACCAGAGGCCGCTAAGTTGGCGGATGAATATGCGGATACTCGCAAGACAAACCAGGTCACACCACGGGTACAACCTCCACGACCAACGGCGCCCTCACACCCACCAGCCGCTAGATACCAACCTCCTAACAGACCGGTGACATCTAGCCCTCGATATCCATGCCAGGAGGACAACGAACAACGCTGCTTCCGGTGCAAACAGCTGGGCCACTTCAAGCAGAATTGCCCCATGAATGACAACACCAGGTCAAATTGGTCTCAACCTGGGTACCGCCCACCAGCAGCAGCCCATTGTGTAGACTCGGCTTGGGATCCCCAGGAGCTGGGTCCGGAAGAACCATTGGGCACCCCTTACGAAGCCCTCATGGTACAATCTGTTATTACGGACAACAGGGAACACCATTGTCAGCTGGTCATGGGCGACAGCCATGAGCCGGAGGGGCCCTGGAGGGAGCTGGGCAGAAAGAGGCACCGCCGGCCACCCTCCAAGAAGAAGAGGTCCTGGAAGCCGTATAACAAGCTGACCTGGGAGGAGAAGAAGCGACTGGAGGAGAGGGAGTCGCAGCGGGCGTCCCAGATGCGGGCCGAGATGTTTGCCAAGGGCCCACCGGTGGCCTCTTACACCACCACCCAGTTCCTGATGATGAAGGACCACAAGGAGAACCTGCAGGACATGAGCAAGCAGGAGCTGATCCGTGAGTACATAGAGCTGGAGGAGTGCATAAGCCGCATGGAGGAGGAGAACAACCACCTGAGGTCACAGCAGGCTGACCCCCCAGGCTCCATGAACTGGAGATGGAGCTGGAGAAGCTCAAAGAGGAGAACCGCCGGCTGCGGAGGGAGCAGGGGGTGGCTGACCCTATGGGGCACTGATCCCCCCCCGGACTCTGAGCACCAGTGCTACAGCATTTCAACAAATATAACTTTTTCTTTTTATGAATCTCCTGTGATTGTCACTTCAGAGCCATAACCTGCCCCCTCCTATAGCGGGACACCTAGACGGCGGTGCACAGACCCATCCGCCGTCTTCACACTGACTTCTGGTGACTCTACAGATCGCACAAAAACTTGGTGACTGATCCGACGACCCGGTGGCATACCTGAGTCAGAAGCTGTTGCCAAGGGAGGTCAGTTACGCCACCATTAAAAAGAGTGTTTGGCCTTGGTATGGGCACTCAAAAAACTCACACCTTACCTTTATGGCCGGGCTTTCACTCACATCACCGATCACAACCCCTTGGTGTGGCTTAACCGGGTTCCAGGGGACAACGCCTGTTTGCTACGCTGGAGCTTGGCCTTACAGCCCTATGACTTTACGATTCATTATCACCCAGGCAAGCAAAACGGGAATGCCAATGGATTGTCACGCCAAACGGAGTTAACCTCGGACTAAAAGCTGTGAACCCGTCAACCCTACTGGACCAGGAAAGGTCCAACCGAGTTGCCGGAGCAGGGAGAAAAAGGGGGGCCATTGTGACTGACTTGTATGCAGTCTAATTCTCTCCCTGCTAGTAATGCTGTGTGTTAGGTGTAAAAGGTGACTTTTTGTATTCTGCTTGAACATCCATGATAATCCTACAGTGAGGCCTACAAAGGGTTAATTGTAGAATGACTTGTTAACTGCTAAAATTCTAATGTCCCTTCTTAGTTAATTGATCTATTGTGTTTACCCTTAAGAGATGTGTATTGTATCGTCAGTATCTAAAGAAATGTGTCTGGCAGGTTCGGTGCCAGAGGGTCTAGAGACTGATTAGTTCAAGGAGAGATCATTGTTTCCAAGGATCTGTATTGAAGACCCCCCACTGTGTGAGGGGGGGCGGAGATTGTCATTGTAACAGCTGCATATAACCAGCTGAATGCTGCCTGTGACGGTATCGGTATGATATCCCTGTCAAGCATTCCCTCCTCTCCATACAAGAACATCAAAAGATCCCCCACACGAGTCAAGACTGGATGCTGGAACCAAGACTGATTTATTGGCAGCTTGCTGCTGGTTATAAATACAGTTTTACAAGCTAAATCCTTAATCAAGGAACAATGGGAGCTCCACCCCCTTTTCACCCACTCTGGAGTTCTCATACAGAATATAGCCAGACAATTCGGAGCCGACCTGAGACACATTTTCTTTAAATAATGACATCAGGGAAGTTAATTACAAGGTGTACAGAACACATTAGCTGGGCAGCCTGGCACCGCATAATGAAGCAATCAGAATACATAACATGAGTCACCTCTAATCACAGTAAACAGGATTAACATCCCTTTGAAATAAGAAACTAGCTGCAGACGGGTCATTAACATGTCAATAGCTTGTAACACATGAATCCATTTTACCTCTAACCCACAATTTAACCAAGCAGGGAGATTTACACTGACATATCCTTCACACTGCCATTAAAGTGTCTCTTGTTCCAGCAGTAACCTTGGCTCATGTGTGGATTATTGGGCCATCCCAGGGAGTTCTACTCATGGAATATTGGGTGATTTGCTTTTATGGGGAGAAGGGAATCTTTGACGGGGATATCATTCTAATACTGTCACAGGGGCATCTTCCGGTGAACAAGAATCCCCTAAGTCTTTATGATATTGCGCCTGCCCAGACAGAGTGAGTCGGCATCCTTGCCTCTCTCGGAAGAGAAAAAGCGAATTCTCCTGTCCTATGCAGACTCTCTTGTGGCTCAGGGCGCTGCAATTCCAGTTCCAGCCGATGAAAGGTTTCAAGGGGTCTACTCGCCCCTCTTTATGGTGTTGAAGAAAAATGGCTTCTGGAGGCCAGTTATAGACCTAACCCACTTGAATTATTTTATCAAGAAGAAGTTCAAGATGGAGATACTACTCATGATCAGTCAAGCAATCTAACCAGGCGATTGACTTGTGTCTATAGACCAGAAGAACGCCTACTTCCATGTTCCGATAGTGTCAGAATTCCAGAAATCGCTGATATTGGTGATGTAAATGACATCCAATCGAAAATACAGAGTGCTCAGTGATATTGAAGCATGCACTGTTATATAGTAGCAAACCTAAAGCAACACACATGAGTCATAATAAGAAATCGCATCAGTGTCCATGCAGAAAAAACAAAACAAATGCTGTTTAACCACTACCTGACGGCCGTACGGCTTTATACGGCCGCGGGGTGGTTCTCAATCTCTAACAGGCCGTAAAAACACGGCCTGAGCGCGCATCCAGCGGCACGGGCGCGCGTGCGTCCGACGGCGGCGCGCGCGTGCTCGCCGCATCGCTGAGATGCCGATGCGAGTGCCTGGCGCCCGTGATGTCCGCCAGGGACTCGCGATCGGCAGCTACAGGGACAAGATGTGGAGCTCTGTGTGTAAACACAGAGCTCCACGTCCTGTCAGGGGAGAGAGGAGACCGATCTGTGTCCCTTGTACATAGGGACATAGATCGATCACCTCCCCCAGTCACCCCCCCCTCCACCTACAGTTAGAACACAATTTAGGGTACACATTTAACCCCTTCCTCACCCCCTAGTGTTAACCCCTTCAATGCCAGTCACATTTATAAAGTAATTAGTGCATATTTATAGCACTGATCGCTGAATAAATGTGAATGGCGCCAAAAATGTGTCAAAAGTGTCCGCCATAACGTCGCAGTCACGAAAAATATGCTGATCGCTGCCATTAGTAGTAAAATAAAAAAGAATAATAATTCTGTCCCCTATTTTGTAAGCGCAATAACTTTTGCGCAAACCAGACCGTTGTTTCGATTTTTTTTTTTCCCCAAAAAATATGTAGAAGAATACGTATCGGCTAGACTGAGAAAAAAAAAGTTTTTTTAAAAAAATGGGCTATTTATTATAGCAACAAGTAAAAAATATATTTTTTTTCAAAATTGTCGCTCTATTTTTGTTTATAGCGCAAAAAATAAAAACCGCAGAGACGATCAAATACCACCAAAAGAAAGCTCTATTTGTGGGGAAAAAAGGACGTCAATTTTGTTTGGGGGCCACGTCGCACGACCGCGCAATTGTCAGTTAAAGCTGAAATTTCACCTGGTCAGGAAGGGGTATATGTGCCCAGTAAGGAAGTGGTTAAAAGATCAAAATATCAAAGGAACAATCATCGATAAAGTGCTGGTGCTATATGCCGAAATATTCAGCGTGAAGGTGGTTCAGAGAAGGAATTCCAATATCCTTTTGAAGTTTTAGTGAGGGTGTCCCCTTACCTTCCTGCTGTAAGGTAACAGCATGTATATTATAACCAACGGTGTTCCAGTCATTTCAGAATGTGTATCCCAGTGAACTGTAATCTTTCTTTGTGGATAAAGTCCCCCTCAGGAGTCACGTCCAATGGACAACAATGACCCTCACCCAGGGAGGTAAAAAGCGCCAATAGTGCAGTATCATTTAAAAGTTTTTAATAATAAAAAAAAAGGCATACATTATGGTACTCACATGGATGCAATAAAAACAGGCATAAAAACAAGTGGCGAGTTCGCAAGCGTCACCTCCAGTACCTCTTAGTGGACTCTGGACTCGTATTCGTCACGATACGTGACTTCTTCAGGAGTGGTGAGAGGTACATTAGGGATGCATTATATAGTATAGTATGGTGGGAATTCATCCAACCAGACGGTCGCCATTTTCCAAACGGGCAAGCTCCAGGAAGTGGGGCGGCAGCCATCTTCCGAAAACCATACCATACTATACTATATAATGCATCCCTAATCTACGGCAGCTGGTCGGCAAGCAGTTAACCAACATAAAATCTCTGGCTTTCTTCTCTCCCTAGATATCTACAGGACTCAGGAGCATCTCATAAAATTAGAATATCAAAAAGTTCATTTATTTTAGTAATTCACTTCAAAAAAGTGAATCGCGTATATTTTATATAGATGTGTTACACAGTGGCGCTGATTTACTATCCTCTGTGCGCTGCGCTGGTTCATGCCTTAATTAGTACTCAGGGTGAAGCCTTAATTAGGCGCATGAACCAGCGTAGCAGCGGCGCGTTGCAAGTAATATGTAAAGCCGCGCCAAACTCCCTATAGAAGTCTATGGGAGAATTCAAAAGTGTTCATATTAAAGGCTAATCTGCAAGTTTTGTCCTAAAAAGTGTTTGGGGACCTGAGTCCTGCCCCAGGGGAGTGTTTGGGGACCTCAGTCCTGCCCCAGGGGAGTGTTTGGGGACCCGGGTCCTGCCCCAGGGGAGTGTTTGGGGACCTCAGTCCTGCCCCAGGGGAGTGTTTGGGGACCCGCGTCCTGCCCCAGGGGAGTGTTTGGGGACCCGCGTCCTGCCCCAGGGAACATGTATCAATGCTTTTTTTATTTTTTAAAAATTACGTTTTTTCGGGAGCAGTGAATTTAATAATGCTTAAAGTGAAACAATAAAAGTGAAATATTCCTTTAAATTTCGTACCTAGGGGGGGTGTAATGTCAGCATGTGAAATAGCGCATTTTTCCCGCACTTAGAACTGTCCCTGCACAAAATGACATTCAGAAGGAAAAAAAGTAATTTAAAATTCACACGCGGCTATAATGAATTGTCGGCTCTGGCAATTACAGAGAGGATTCATTCATAAAACAAAACAAAAAAATGTGTAGGGGGTCCCCCAAATTAAATTACCAGGCCCTTCAGGTCTGGAATGGATATTAAGGGGAACCCCGCCATAAAAACAAAAGAAAAAAAGACGTGCGGTTCCCCGCAAATATCCATACCAGGCCCTTCAGGTCTGGTGTGGATTTTAAGGGGAACTCCATCCCAAATAAAAAAAAAAAAAATGGCGTGGAGTCCCCCTAAAAATCCACACCAGACCCTTATCCGAGCACGTTAACCTGGCCGGCCGCAGAAAAGAGGGGGGGACAGAGTGCGGCCCCCCTCTCCTGAACCGCACCAGGCCACATGCCCTCAACATGGGGAGGATGTCCCCATGTTGATGGGGACAAGGGCCTCATCCCCACAACCCTTGCCCGGTGGTTGTGGGGGTCTGCGGGCGGGGGGCTTATCAGAATCTGGAAGACCCATTTAACAAAGGGGACCCCCAGGGGACCCCCTATGTGAAATGGTAATGGGTACACTGTACCTCTACCATTTCACCCCAAAAAAATTATATATAAAAATTATATAGGGCAATGCCACCACGTGACCTCAACCCATGTGACATCACATTCCCTGGGCATGATGGTAATGTGATGTCACATGGGTTGAGGTCACATGGCGGCATTGCCCTATATAAGTCAATGCCCACTGCTCACACGGCATGTCAGCGCGGGACCTCGTCGTGTCAACATCGAATGGAAGAGAAGGGAGAACACAGCGGAGACAAGCCCTGAGCTCCCGGAGGAGACAGGCAGAAGAGGGAACAGGAAAGAAAGTGGAAAGAAAGCCCTGGCTCCGCAGGGGGAGACAGGCAGAAGAGGGAACAGAGAAGAAGGAAGCGGAAAGAAAGCCTTGTCCCCCGGAGGAGACAGGCAGAAGAGGTAACAGAGAAGACAGCAGAGAAAAGAGCGGGGAGTTGGCGCACCCCGGCAGAAGATGAACAAGACCGGAGCCCTGGCGGAAGGCACCGGAAAAACCGGGGGATAGGCGCCATCCCCCGGCAGAAGTCGCCGAAGTACGGATGCCCCCCCCCCAATCAAAAAGAGCTCAAATGGGTTGGGGGGCCCCGGCGGAAGGCACCGGATAAGACCGGGGTGGGATGGCGCCCTCCCCCGGCAGAAATCGCCGAAGCCCAGGGTCCCGGCGGAAAATCGGGAGAGAAGAAACCCCCCCTTCTGAAAGAGCTAAAGAAGAAAGGGGGGGGGCCCCGGAGCGGACTAATAAATTATTTTATTCTGTGTGGTGTGTTTTTTTTACTTTACATTTTCCCCCCAGGAAAATGGGTAGAGATACGATGTACCCCATACTCATTCACATAGGGTGGGGGGCCGGCATCTGGGGGCCCGCTTATTAAAGGGGGCTCGCAGATTCCGATTAGCCCCCGCCCGCATACCCCGACAACCAATGGCAAGGGTTGTCGGGAAGAGGCTTTTGTCCCTATCCACATGGGGACAAGAGTGCTGTGGGGTGGGGGGGCAGTGCCCACCTCCCCCACAGCACACACTCCCCCATGTTGAGGGCATGTGGTCTGGTACGGCTCAGGAGGGGGGGGGCGCTCGCTCGTCCCCACCCCCATTCCTGTCCGGGCCAGACTGCGTGCTTGGGATGAGGGCTTGGTTTGGATCTGGGGGGGAACCCCGCGCCGATTTTCGGCGCGGGTTTAACCCCTCACGTTCCAGACCAAGCCTAAGAGCCCAATGTACCCCTGGAGGGGGACCCGCGCCGGTTTCAAGTTTGAAATTTGGCGCGGAGTTCCCCTTCATGGTCAGCGCAGGCTGAAAACAGGTCGGAGATTCCCGTGCGCCGCGTCACGCAGCGCAATTACGGGTACGCCGATTGGTATTTACCAAGATTTTCTCGGCGTACTGACAAGGCGCACGGGAAGCTCCGAAATTTCTCTGTACGCATGCCCTGTATGCAAATGAACCTCCCGAGGTTCAGGCGCACTGTGCAAGCGTACGAGGGTTGGGTTTACAAAAATCTCTTTCACTTTCAATTCGGCCCGCAACACATATTCAAACACATGTCACTTCACTTTCCCTGCATCACCCCACCTCCCCCCCCGAATAAACTACCGCCAGAATCCCCGATATTTACATTTCAATGTGCCGTGCGCCAGGTCTATAGTGGTGCACAATGCGCCCTCTCCTGGGCGCACTGAGCACTTTAGTAACTAAGGAAATACACTGCACTAGCAGCGTATTTCTTTAGTAAATGTCAAAACGGCTGCTACTCCTGCTTTTGCTCCGTGAGTCATGGAGTAAAGGCTTGGTAAATCAGCCCCACTGTATTGTGTGGAATATTCAGTGAAAAAATGACCATTTAAACCGATTATCTCTGCCAACAATGGCCCGGATTCACAAACAGCGGCGCATATTTATGCCGCCGTAGCGTATCTTCTTTACGCTACGCCGACCCAGCGCAGAGAGGCAAGCACTGGATTCACAAAGCCAGTGCTGCCAAATCTTCGCTGGGTTTCTCAGGCGTAAGCCGGCGTATGTGGAAGCGAGCCATGCAAATGAGGCGTGACCCCATGCAAATGATGGGACGAGCACCAGACAGATACGAATAACGAACGGCACATGCGCCGGCCCGTGGACGCATTCCAGTGCGCATGCTCAGAATCACGTCGGAACACCCTAAAATACGCCTGATCACTGCCTACAGCGTGAACGTAACCTACGCCCAGCCATATTCACGTCCTACGTAAAATACGTCAGATTGTGTTCCCTTTGCATGGATGCTGCGGAGTTACACCTCCTTTATGGGGCATAACTTTACGCCGGCGTATTTTCCTTATTTGCATATGTGAATAGAAAATCAATTGGAGTGCCAAATACGTCCAGCGTAAATATGCGTCCACTCTACGCCGGCGTAGGCAAGTTACGTCGGTCGAATGAAGCCTATTTTCAGGCGTATCTTAGTTTGCATATTTGCACTTACGTGGCGTATCTGGAGATACGTCGGCGTAAGTGCTTTGTGAATCCGGGCCTATAGGTTTGTCAGCCAAGAGAGGATCTCTCAATGGTGGAAACTGCATTAATAGCTTCATCCAACGCATGGGGCTTGTACCCCTTATCGAGGAATCTCTCCTTTAGGGCCCAACATTGAAGCTGAAAATCTCTCTCATTGGTACAATTCCTCCTAAGGCTAAGAATGGAACAGACTCCAGTCACTGACGGTGATGACAACTACATTCTGGTCGGTAGGTTTTGAATTCAAAATGACGGTCAATGGCTGAGATCTCTAAAAAATGAAGACGTAGAGCTAGCCTCATATGAATAATCTCACGGTCCTCATCATTCAGGCAGGCCATAAAGGAGTCTAAAGACTGCCTGTTGCCTTTCCAGAGGCGGAGGATGTCGTCTATATATCGTGCCCACAGGACCAATTCAGGTCTTTTTAGGGCATAGACGACATCCTCCTCCCACTGGGCCATAAACAAGTTTGCGAGGCTGGGGGCATATTTAGCCCCATAGCAACGCCCTTGATCTGTGAGAAAAACTTTCCCTGGAACCAGAAATAGTTGTGTCTGGTGGCAAAAAGCAAAAGCTCCATGATAAAGTTTCTGTGTGAGGTCACGAGGGGGTAGTGTCCTATTGGACATTCGCCATCAGGCCCCTGTCGTGACTTCATCCCTCGCCACCTCCAGGCTATGACCAGTCTATAGCAAGACGCATTTGCGTCGCTGTCGGGGTCTATTTGGAACCCAGTTTTGGGGATTCCTTCCGTGTTGTCCCTCTATCAGGTGACACACTTCTGATCCCGGTTATCTATTCAGGGTGGATGTGTCTTCCCCATCACAGCGGCCATATTGGATCCTGTAAAGTGTCCCCTACCATTACTTTCATAAGTTGTCACATATTGGGCCCTCAATAGGTTTAATATATACTATTCACATCTGCTGACGAGCTTATTCATTGGTTTGGGTTATTCTGATTTTAATTTTTTTATATAAAGATAACAATTTTTATAGATCACTTCGGATTTCTCAGGCAAATGTTGGATGTTGCTGTGATGCTTGATTATGTATGACATCACTTCCTGTTTTGTTTTATGTCATTTCCTGCCTCCGTCTTTTCCTGTCCCCGACTCCAGGGGGATGGTTCTAGTTTATTATGTATTTAAAAGCTAGCAGTATGGGGGTGCAGTAATATGCCCCTGTCGACGGCTCTCTAAGCCGAAACGCATTGGGTTTGCATTATAGCAGGGCTCGACAAATCCCGGTCGTCAGGGCGACTAGAAATAGCGTCCTGGCGACTTGGCTTGGAAGGTGGGCATTTTTTTTTTTGTTTTGTTGTGTGAACTGGCGCCATCTGGTGGTGAGCCGTTGTTATTACCACCAAATGTGTGAGCTGGTGCCATCTGGTGGTGGCCGTTGGTATTACAAGTTAAGCATTACAAGTTAAACAGCAATTCCAATGTCATTTTTCACTATTTTCACTGCCATCTTCTTCCCTCTAATTGGAACCCCCAAACATTATATATATTTTTATCCAGGGATGGACTGGCCATTGGGACTACCGGGAGTTTCCCGGTGGGCCGATGGCATAGTGGGCCAGCTTCAGTGACAGCGGACCCCTCCACTCCTTTGTCTCTTCCTCCCCAAAGCGCTCACCTGTGCGGGAACAGAGAAGCAGGGGGAGGACCAGAAGAGCAAGGGGGACAACAGAGGAGCATGGGGGGGACCAGAAGGAGCACAGCTGACTCAACAGCTATGGCCTGGGAGTTTCTCACTTCTGCCTAATCTTGTCCCATGGGGGGGGGCACCAAACTGATTCTTTGCCCTGGGTGAAATAATGTCTAGCTTCCCCACTGGTACTGCCTATAAGAGTACCAGTACCAGCTGTTCTACTCTAATAAAGTAGAATGGCTAGTGGCTGGTAAAGGGGGAGAGGGGGCTTGGGTGGCCGGGGTGACGGGAGTTGTCCGGCCGCCATGGGAGAGACCTGTCAAAGTGGGCCAGTCTGGATGAAGTCCAGGGCCAAATTTTTGTCCCAGTCCAGCCCTGTTTTTATCCCAACACCCTAGAGCAGGGATATGCAATTAGCGGACCTCCAGATGTTGCAAAACTACAAATCCCATCATGCCTCTGCCTCTGGGTGTCATGCTCGTGGCTGTCAGAGCCTTGCTATGCCTCATGGGATTTTTAGTTCTGCAACAGCTGGAGGTCCGCTAATTGCATATCCCCGCCCTAGAGACTAAAATGGCGATCATTGCAATACTTTCTGTAACACAGTATTTGCGCAGCAGTCTTACAAGCACACTTTTTTGGGAAAAATTACACTTTTTTAAATTAAAAAAAATAAGACAACAGTAAAGTTATCCCTATTTTTTTTTAATATTATGAAAGATAATGTTACGCCGAGTAAATTGATGCCCAACATGTCACGCTTCAAAATTGCGTCCGCTCGTGGAATGCCGACAAACTTTTATCCTTTAAAAATCTTCATAGGCGGCGTTTAAAAAAAATCTACAGGTTGCATGTTTTGAGTTACAGAGGAGGTCTAGAATTATCGCTCTCGCACTACCAATCGTGGCGATACCTCACATGTGTGGTTTGTACACCGTTTACATATGCGGGCGCTGCTCACGTATGAATGAATGAAAAACGGAAAATTGTATACTCACCTTTCCGTAATTTTCCTTTCCTGACGCATCTTCATGGCAGCACACACTGGGTTGTGACTCCGCCCCCCACAACCTGACAGGATTGGTTAGCTATAAATTTGAAGGGGAGACGCCCCGCACCATTCTCTGTATATATCATTG
The DNA here is from genome assembly GCF_905171775.1 of Rana temporaria. Lineage (NCBI taxonomy): Eukaryota > Metazoa > Chordata > Amphibia > Anura > Ranidae > Rana > Rana temporaria. The sequence continues at coordinate 42,172 of NW_024404562.1, read as the reverse complement.
TGATGGACTTTTTACCTATATGTCAGTTTAATCCTCCCTGCTTGTTTAAGGCTGTTAAGTGTAATTACTCTTCTGCAGCTAGCCCTGTTTCAAATGTTAATTGTTCTAGCCCTGTGTTTACTGGTTACTGTGATTAGATAAGTGGCTTGTGTTAATTATGTTGATTGCTTCATTGTGATAATTATCTCTCTATATGCGGTGCCGAGCCGGCTAGCTGCTGAGTAGTTCAAAGAAATATCTTTATTTCAAAGGAGCTGTATTGGAGACCCCCCACTGTGTGAGGGGGGGCGGAGATTTGTCATTGTAACAGTTGTAACCACATATAAACTCTGGTTTCTTACTATTAAAAGTCTGTGTTGTTCAAGCAGTAAGCTGGTCTCATGTGTGGCTTTCTGGGCGATTCCAGGGATATCCCTCCTCGTGGAATATTGGGGTGATTTTCGTATGGGAAGAAGGGAACGTTGACGGGGATATCATACCGATACCGTCACAATTGGTTGGTAGCAGTGGGATTTTTCCCTTCTATTCCCCTTCACACCCGGATTCCAAGCAGACACTGGAAGAACTACTGGAAGTTCGTGGAAGGATTGCTAGCAACAAAACCAAGCGGGTCATCATAGCAGAATCAATGGAGCTAGACCAGGAGGACGGGATTGCAGCAACGCCAGCAGTACAAGAGATGGAGACACCAGTGATTCAGGAGGAGGAATCGCCAGCCAACAAGCTAATGAGAGAGAAGCTAGTGTGGTTCGGCCCGAACCCAACGCCAGATGTGGTACTGAAAGTGATGGACATGTTAGTAAACGCAGAGCTACAGTTAAAACTGGCAGCAGTCCAACAAGCAGCCGCACCTTCTACGAACAGTGAGTACAGCACAGCAGACGCAAGGAAGATTCCGTTTAGCGCTTTTAAAGCTTTTGATGAAAAGGACTGTGAGATTGATAACTTCCTGGCGGATTTTGAGCGACAATGTAACCTGCACCGAATAGCTAGAGGAGAGTGGGTTGCAATATTGTCAGGCAAACTGTCAGGCAAAGCTTCTGATGCTTTCCGGACCGTGCCAGATCAGGATATCCATAGCTACGCCCGGGTTAAAGAAGTGCTCCTGGCTCGTTATGCAGTAACCCCAGAGTCCCACCGACAGAAGTTCAGGGACTCACGCAAAACCACGAAAGACTCTTATGCGGAATGGGCATGCCAGTTGTCCCTGTCGGCCTCTAACTGGGCTAACAGCAGCCAGGCCACCACCGCAGAGGACATTTTGCAACTAATGCTCCTGGAGCAATTTTACAATCACATCCAGACGGACGTCAAGGATTGGGTGAGAGATCGCAGGCCCATGACTCTACCAGAGGCCGCGAAGTTGGCGGATGAATATGCAGATACTCACAAGACGAACCAGGTCACACCACAGGAACAACCTCCACCACAAACGGTGCCCTCACACCCACCAACCGCTAGATACCAACCTCCTAACAGACCGGTGACATCTAGCCCTCGCTATCATCGCCAGGAGGGCAACGAACAACGCTGCTTCCGGTGCAAACAGCTGGGTCACTTCAAGCAGAATTGCCCCATGAATGACAACACCAGGTCAAATTGGTCTCAACCTGGGTACCGCCCACCAGCAGCAGCCCATTGTGTAGACTCGGCTTGGGATCCAAAGGAGCTGGGTCAGGAAGAACCATTGGGCACCCCTTACGAAGCCCTCATGGTACAATCTGTTATTACGGACAACAGGGAACACCATTGTCAGCTGGTCATGGGCGACAGCCCTGAGCCGGAGGGGCCCTGGAGGGAGCTGGGCAGAAAGAGGCACCGCCGGCCACCCTTCAAGAAGAAGAGGTCCTGGAAGCCGTATAATAAGCTGACCTGGGAGGAGAAGAAGCGACTGGAGGAGAGGGAGTCGCAGCGGGCGTCCCAGATGCGTGCCGAGATGTTCGCCAAGGGCCCACCGGTGGCCCCTTACACCACCACCCAGTTCCTGATGATGAAGGACCACGTGGAGAGCCTGCAGGACATGAGCAAGCAGGAGCTGATCCGTGAGTACATAGAGCTGGAGGAGTGCATAAGCCGCATGGAGGAGGAGAACAACCACCTGAGGTCACAGCAGCATGAACTGGAGATGGAGCTGGAGAAGCTCCAAGAGGAGAACCGGCGGCTGCGGAGGGAGCAGGGGGTGGCTGACCTTATGGGGCTCTGATTCCCCCCCCCCCCCCCCCCCCGGACTCTGAGCACCAGTGCTACAGCATTTCAACAAATATAACCTTTTCTTTTTATGAATCTCCTGGGATTGTCACTTCAGAGCCATAACCTGCCCCCTCCCATAGCGGGACACCTAGACGGCGGCGCACAGACCCATTCGCTGTCTTCACACTGACTTCTGGTGACTTTGCAGATCGCACAAAGACTTGGGGACTGACCGGCGTGTGATCTGACGACCCGGTGACATACCTGAGTCTGAAGCCGTTGCCAAGGGAGGTCAGTCATGCCAAACGGAGTTAACCTCGGACTAAAAGCTCTGAACCCGTCAACCCTACTGGACCAGGAAAGGTCCAACAGGCTTTTCCGGAGCAGGGAGAAGAAGGGGGGCCATTGTGATGGACTTTTTACCTATATGTCAGTTTAATCCTCCCTGCTTGTTTAAGGCTGTTAAGTGTAATTACTCTTCTGCAGCTAGCCCTGTTTCAAATGTTAATTGTTCTAGCCCTGTGTTTACTGGTTACTGTGATTAGATAAGTGGCTTGTGTTAATTATGTTGATTGCTTCATTGTGATAATTATCTCTCTATATGCGGTGCCGAGCCGGCTAGCTGCTGAGTAGTTCAAAGAAATATCTTTATTTCAAAGGAGCTGTATTGGAGACCCCCCACTGTGTGAGGGGGGGCGGAGATTTGTCATTGTAACAGTTGTAACCACATATAAACTCTGGTTTCTTACTATTAAAAGTCTGTGTTGTTCAAGCAGTAAGCTGGTCTCATGTGTGGCTTTCTGGGCGATTCCAGGGATATCCCTCCTCGTGGAATATTGGGGTGATTTTCGTATGGGAAGAAGGGAACGTTGACGGGGATATCATACCGATACCGTCACAATCATCATAAAACAATAGGGCGGGCATCTGTGTGCTGCCATGAAGATGCGTCAGGAAAGGAAAATTATGGAAAGGTGAGTATACAATTTTCCGTTTTCCTGACGCATTCATGGCAGCACACACTGGGAAATAACTCGCCAGTCGGGAGGGTGCAAGAAAACAGTAATATTTATTCTCTATAGCGCTGAGGAATTGGCTCTAAGAACAGATCTGCCAAAGTCGACGGTAGCCAGGAGAGCAGAATCCACTCTGTAGTGAGAAATTAAGATGTGTTGGGAAGACCAAGTTGCTGCTCTGCCTATGGTTTCCGGTGAAATCCCGCAAAATGCTGCCCAAGAAGTGGCCACTGCCCCTGTCGAATGAGCCCTAATGCTCTTTAGGAGTCGTAAGTTGCTGGATGGAATAGGTCTCCGCGATAGCACTAACAACCAAGAGGTAATGGTACGGGAGGTAGCTGGCTGACCTCGTCTGCTCCCGTGTGGGATAATTAAGACATAATCCGTCTTCCTGAGATGTAGCTGTGAAGTAACTGGAGATGGTAGGTTTGACATCCTAGGCATGGGACTCGCCCCTCTCATTAGTAAAAGATGGAAGGACGATGTCCTGGTTATAATTAAAGGAGGAAGTTACCCTTGGATAAAAATGGTCTGAGGGCTTCAGAACCACTCTGTCAGGGGAGAACACTAAATAGGGGTTCAGTAGCCATAAGTGCTTGTATCTCCGACGTCCTCTTAGCTGAGGTGATCGCAATACGGGAAGCCATCTTCAGAGCTAGGTTCCACGGTGAGACTAAGTTGAATGGAGAAAAGGGTGGATTGGACAGGGCCTCGAGTACTACACAGAGATCCCCTGTTGGAAAGGCTGGCCTCCTAGGTGGTCTGATCTTACGCAGGCCCTGAGGAACAGAGTGACCGGATGATGAAGAGCCCATCTAGTACCCGTCATGGCTGAAAGGGCGGATACTTGCACCTTCAGGGTACCCGGGCCCTTGTTAAGCCCTGACTGAAGAAATTCAAGAATTTGAGATGGGATTCCAATCTCTTTGCTGCGACGACACGAACCTCTCCCAGATCCTAGTATAGGTGACATCAGTGGAGCTCCTTAGAGCTTGTAATAAGGTTGATATTACCTCCTGAGAGTATCCTAGTTCCCCTAACCTAGCCCTCTCAACTTCCAAGCTGGCAAATGCAGCTTCTCTGGGCTGGATGGAAGAATTGCCTCTGATGTATGAGATCCCAGGTTACTGGAAGATGTATTGGAGGCCGCGTACCTATTGTAGCAGGGTCGTAAACCATGGCCTCCTTGGTCGGAACGGTATTAGTACAATAACCGTGGCTGAGGACCTCCGAAGTCGGGACAGGAATCTTGTAATCCGAGAAGTTGGAAGAAAAATGTACCCCAGCTCGAAGCTCCATGGATGTAAGGTACCTGTAAAAGGTAGTGTCCGAAGTGGAAGTAGTGTGCTTGAGATCCAGGCAAAGCGCCGTCAGGCAAATAGTTCACAATCAAAATCCGGAGAAGAGTCAGGCAGGCTAAGGTCATTCACGATCTGGCGGCAAGGTACAAAATCAGCAGGCTGTAGAATAGTCGGGATATCAGGCAGGAGTTCAATACAAGGAAGATCACTGAAGTCAAAACACCCAGGGAAGAAATCCAAATAAACGGGCACTGAGTGATGACCTCACTTCCTATTTAAAGGCTGTCCAGATTGAGAATTGTCCACAGCTGGCAGCAGGTGGAGCTAGAGAGTATGATGTAGTGTTGAACACAGTAAGGACATTCCCAAAGTCTAGATCTCTTCTGTAGCACAACAGGTAAGGCTATGGTTTAAGAGACCAGGAAGATTCCGGTTCGAATACAACCCGGGTCATGACAGGGCCCCCTCCCCAATGGACCCCTCCGGGGGCCTAGCGGGGCTTAGTGGGAAACGAGGTATGGAAGTCTCGTTTAAGAGAAGGGGCATGTAGATCTTTGGCTGGAACCCAGGAGCGGTCTGTGACAGGATACCCCTTCCAATGAACCAGATACCGAAGGCCACGGCCCTGTCTTCTGGAATCAAGAATCTTAGAGACTTCAAACTCATTTTGTCCATCAACAAGAACAGGAGGAGGTAGCTGTTGTGATCTGGAGTAGCGGTTGAAAATAGTTTTTTTGAGGAGTGAAACGTGGAACACGGGATGTATCCGGAGAGAAGAAGGTAATCTTAAGCGATAGGAAACTGGTCCAACTCGAGCAATGATCCTGTAAGGACCAATGAATCGAGGGCCCAATTTGGTAGAAGGTTGTTTCAGTCTCACATACTTGGTTGATAGCCAAACTCTGTCCCCCACCACATATGGAGGTATATGGCATCTTCGTCTGTTGGAAAAAAGCCTGTACTTGCCTGCTGACTTCCGTAGTAATAAACGAATCTTCTTCCAATGTAGTAGAATATTTTTCACCCGCTGATCTGCTGCTGGTACACCAGAAGAAGGCTGAAGTAGGGGAAAAGTCTGAGGGTGATAGCCTAGGGCTGCGTAGAATGGTGTGGTATGAAGAGCACTGTGCCAACGGGAATTTAGGGCGAACTCAGCTAAAGGCAAATACTCAGACCAGTTGGAGTGTAAGGCATTGACATAATGTCGAAGGTAGGTTTCTAGGGTCTGGTTCATGCGTTCGGTTTGACCATCAGTTTGAGGGTGATGTGAGGTAGAGAGTGAGAGCGTTACTCCCAGTTTCTTGCAGAACGCTCTCCAGAATCGGGAAACGAACTGGGATCCGCGGTCTGAGATGACATTGGTAGGTATGCCATGATGTCTTACAATATGGGAAAGGAAAAGAGTGGACAGTGCTTTCTCTGTAGGTAATCCCGGAATCGGCACAAAATGAGACATTTTGGAAAAGCGATCCACTGTGACCCATATAGCAGTCATGCCCTCGGACTTGGGTAAGTCTACAATTAAGTCCATGGTCAAATGGGTCCAAGGCTGGCGAGGTGCCGGAAGTGGATGTAACAGTCCAGCAGGTAATGTGCGGGGTACTGTATTAGCAGCACAAGTTGGGCAGGCAGCCACATAGTCAGTAACATCCTTTTTCATACGAGGCCACCAGACATGACGCTGCAAGGTCTTAAGAGTGATGGTGACACCAGGATGACCGGATAACACGCCATCATGTGCCCAGAGGAGTATAGGTTTTCTGAGACTAGGGGCTACGTACAGGCGACCTGGTGGTATCTTCAAGCCCTGGGGAACACGATTCTGGGTTTCTTGTAGCTGCTGGGAAAGGGCCGTAGAGATCTGTGCGACAATTTTGTGAGGTGGGATTATATACTGCTCGGCTGGTTGATCTTCTTCAGAGGAAGCGAACTGTCTGGAAAGAGCATCGGCTTTTTTGTTTCTATGCCCTGGAACGTAAGAAAGGACAAAATTAAAACGGGAGAAAAACAGAGCCCATCGAGCCTGACGTGAGTTCAGACGTCTAGCAGTCTGAAGATACAGAAGGTTTTTATGGTCAGTGAGGATAGTAAAAGGTTTGGAAGTTCTCGATTCCCAACATCATAATTCATCTCTGCCGGAGAAAACTTTCTAGAGAAAAAAGCTACTGGATGGATTCTACCAGACTTTGGCTGTCTCTGGGAGAGTACGGCACCTGCTCCAACCTCAGAGGCATCAACCTCAACAATGTACTGGAGGTCAGGATTTGGATGCTGAAGAATTGGAGCTTTACTGAACATGTCCTTTAATCGCTGGAAAGCTGATTTTGCTTCTGAAGACCACGCCTTGCAATTTGTACCCTTCTTAGTCATGGCAGTAAGGGGTGACGCAATGGAGGCAAAACTCTTAATGAAGCGTCTGTAGTAATTTGCAAATCCTAAAAAGCTTTGGAGTCCTCTTAAAGTGGTCGGTTGGGGCCATTGCAAGACAGCGGAAAGTTTTTGAGGGTCCATTTGGAAACCGTCAGCACTTATGATGTACCCAAGGAAAGGAATACAGCTTTGATGGAAACTGCATTTCTCGATTTTTGCATAAAGATGGTTTTCTCTAAGCCGTTGTAATACCTGTTTCACATGGGAGATGTGCTCTGGAAGAGTCTTGGAAAAGATTAAAATGTCGTCCAAGTAGATGATCACAAAACGGTTGCTGAAATCATGAAAAATTTCATTCATGAAACGTTGAAAGACAGCAGGTGCGTTACACAAGCCAAATGGCATGACCAAATATTCAAAGTGTCCATTACGAGTGTTGAATGCGGTCTTCCACTCGTCCCCCTCATTAATTCGAATCAGGTTATAAGCCCCTCGTAGGTCTAGCTTGGAGAATATAACAGCCCCCTTAAGTAGATCAAATAGTTCAAGAATGAGTGGCAAAGGGTAGGAGTCCTTTACGGTGATTTGATTTAACCCCCGATAGTCTATGCATGGTCGAAGGCCCCCATCTTTCTTTTCAACGAAGAAGAAACCTGCTCCTACTGGAGAAGAAGAGGGTCGGATAAAACCTCTTTCCAAGTTGTCTCTTACGTATTCCTCCATAGAGTTTTGTTCGGGCAGAGACAGGGGGTAGGTCTTTCCTTTGGGAAGAGGTGCTCCGGGAATCAATTTAATTGTACAGTCAAAAGGACGATGTGGAGGTAACACCTCTGCCTTTTGTTTGCAAAATACGTCTGCAAAGTCATGGTATTCACGAGGCAGGGTAGGTGGGAAAGTCACAGGAGCCAACATGCAAGCAGAAAGTCTTTTGGGTTGAGACAAACAGCGAAGGCGACAGGACAATCCCCAGGAGGTTAGTTCTCCATTTTCCCAATCAAAAGAAGGGTTGTGAAGTTGTAACCATGGGTAACCAAGGATGATAGGCAGAAGAGGAGAATCAATAAGAGACAAGACAACTTCCTCTTTGTGGAGGAGGCCTACCTGCAGGGTGATTGTCGTAGTCTCGAATTTCACAATACCATCTCCCAAGGGCTGTCCATTCAGGGTGGTAATGTTCAGGGGTCTAGACTTAGGAACAAACGGGATGTTGTTCTTTCTTGCAAAAGTGTAGTCCAAGAATATACCCGCAGCTCCGGAATCCACAAAAGACTCACAGAAAACAAGCTTAGAAGATAAATGGATAGTAGCCAGAACAGTAATCTTGGTCTTGGAGGATCTACCTGTAAGGTCTAAGCCAGCTCCTCCAACACTGGTTAGACCCTGCCTTTTACTGGACGGGATGGGGCAGACAGATACTAAATGTCCTTTAAGTCCGCAGTACAGGCATAGGCCCAATGAACGCCTCCTTTGTTTCTCTGACTCAGTTAGGTGGAGACGGCTCACCTCCATGGGTTCCACAGGTGTCTGGGGTTCAACAGAGGTTTCAGGTTCTGGCTGAGGTGGTGCTTGGAAGTAACGGTAAACTGGCCTAGGAAACTTGCGGGTTCTAAGTCTCTCTTGGCACCTTTCATGGTACCGGACATCCAGACGAACACACAGCTCTATGAATTTCTCAAGGTCTTCTGGGAGATCCTTATAGACTAATCCGTCCTTGATGCGATCCGTAAGACCTTTTCGGAAGGCTGCACGTAATGCCCTTGAGTCCCAATTAGTTTCAGCAGCAAGGGTACGGAACTCAATAGCATACTGTGCCACAGATCTGGTGTCTTGTTGTATGTCCAAGAGGGAGTACTCAGCTGCAGAAGCTCTACCTGGCTTGTCAAATACAATCTGGAGAGAGGCCAGAAATTTTTCAGCATCTTGGAGTACAGGATCATTGCGTTCCAAATAAGGAGAGACCCAGGCCAGGGCCTTCCCCTTTAACAAGGAAATTACAAAAGTCACTTTGGCAGACAAAGTGCTAAAAGTCGCAGGGTTGTTGCGGAAATGCAAACGGCAAACATTTAAAAAGCCTCTGCAGTCCTCAGTATCACCACCAAACTTGTCAGGCAAGGGAAGTTTTGGTGGTACAGAAGAGGCGGGTTGGACCGTAGCAGGAGTAGGATCCGGAGTCTGAACCGTTGCAGAGGAACCAGGCAAACAAGATTTGAGCATGGTGCAAAGTTCATCTAACTTGGCGTCCAGGGAAGAAAGATGCTGTTCATGAGCTCCGATCAATTGTCCCTGACGTGTAATCGCCTTAACAATCTCAGCAGGGTCCACTGCCATTGTGGCCCGTTTATTATGTAAGGTACCTGTAAAAGGTAGTGTCCGAAGTGGAAGTAGTGTGCTTGAGATCCAGGCAAAGCGTCGTCAGGCAAATAGTTCACAATCAAAATACGGAGAAGAGTCAGGCAGGCTAAGGTCATTCACGATCTGGCGGCAAGGTACAAAATCAGCAGGCTGTAGAATAGTCGGGATATCAGGCAGGAGTTCAATACAAGGAAGATCACTGAAGTCAAAACACCCAGGGAAGAAATCCAAATAAACGGGCACTGAGTGATGACCTCACTTCCTATTTAAAGGCTGTCCAGATTGAGAATTGTCCACAGCTGGCAGCAGGTGGAGCTAGAGAGTATGATGTAGTGTTGAACACAGTAAGGACATTCCCAAAGTCTAGATCTCTTCTGTAACACAACAGGTAAGGCTATGGTTTAAGAGACCAGGAAGATTCCGGTTCGAATACAACCCGGGTCATGACAATGGAAGAGCTAGGCAGTTTGTCCCTTCGGCTGATGGAAAGTGGGCTCTGGACAGGAACCTCTGACACTTGGAGTTCTTTGGCGTGGCCGCTAGGTTGACTTCTGGTATTCCACAAGTTTTCGTAAGAATGGAGAATACCTGTTGGTTCAGGGACCATTTGTTGTTTGAAAGTGTCTCTCGGCTTAGATAGTTGGCCAATGAATTCTGTATTGCCGGGACGTACACTGCCCATAGATCTAACAGGTGCACTTGTGCCCTTTCCAATATGGGCAAACTTCCTCTTGAAGCGTGCGACTCCTGATGCCCCCCTGTATCTGGATACATGACACCGCTACTTGTTGTCCATCCTGATCAGGACACTCTTCCCCTCTAGAAGAGGCGCAACGGCCAGGAGAGCCTGAAAGGCTGCTCTGAGCTCTAAAATATTTGACACTATGCCCTGAGCCCGAAAGTGCCACTGTCCTTGGGCTACTTGGTCTAGATAGTGTGGACCCCATCCCCCCTCGCTGGCGTCCGATGTTACTACTTCTGGACTTGGGGGAACTATTGGAATGGACTCCCTGAGGTTGGACGGGTGTGTCCACCACCATACTAATTGCTTTACCCAGTTCGGGATGTGAATGGTTTGGAGTATTGACGTTCCATTCCACTGCCTGAGAAAGGAGTTCTGTAAGACTTGCATGTGTCACAGGGGCCACTGTATCAAAGTTATGGATGCTGACATGGACCCCCGGGTACTGAGGCAGGCTCTGACAGTAGACGTCTGGATGATAGCAGATTCTGTACCTTCTGGAGTAAGGGCTTCAGCCTCTCTTGAGGGAGTTGCACCCAGTACAACCTGGTATATTATTCTGCCCCTAGGAACACCCTGACTTGCTGAATGCTCTGGGTGCCGAGGCGATGCCGAATGGGGGGCACCAAAATTGGAAATGAGATTGATAGATTGAGAACCGAAGGGACCTCTGGAAGGCGGGATGATCGGGACGTGAAGGTAAACGTCCAAAAAATCTAGAAAATAGCATCCAGTCTCCCACGTCCACTGTCAACAAAATGGACTGAAGGCTTTTCCAATCTGAGGGCCTCTATTTTGATCGTCTGTTGAACCTCTTTAGGTCCAGGACTGGATGTAGATCCCCTGTTTTTTTTTTTTTTTGTACCAGAAATAAAGGGGAATAAAACCCCCTCCCTTTCTGGTGTGGAGGTACTTGGTAGGCTGGAATGTGTTCCCTGGCAATGTGCCCATGAATTTCCAATTGTGACCGGTCTTGATAGAGGATAGTGTCCATGAATCTGTTATATGAGTTGCCCATATCCGAGCGAATCTCTTGAGTCTGGTGCCCACCTGAGCTGGGTGGGCAGACGGACCCTCAAAAAGGACTTCTGCTGTTCCCCGGCTGTGATAGCCTTGGCTTACTGTAAATACATGAAGGAGGGTCGAGTCTTCCAGTCCCTCCTAAATTTCCTGCCGGGACGGTAGGATCTAGCATCCCTGTACTTGACAGGAAGATCGCGTCTGTAAGCGGGGCCCTTCTGGGGCTCTGGTCTCCTATCGGAGGGAATCAGCCCGGATTTTCCCCCGGTAACCTTGGAGATGGCCAAGTCCATCTTTGTGCCAAATACACTTGAGCCGCCATATGGAGTTTTGCACCAGTAGATTTTGATGCTGTCTCCGCTATCCATGGTCTCAGCCATAAGGCTCTTCCCAGTCATGAAGTCGCCCCCTCAGGAGCCGTAAGCCAACTTAATTTCCCTGCAGGGAGGAGAATATCTTCCCCTGGTCGGCTCCTTCTAGAATGGAATTCTCAACATTAGCCGCCCATGCAGCGATAGTTTTAGCTACTGCCGCCGTGGTGATAGCCGGCCTACTAGCGTCTCCTGTCGTGGAGCAGGCTTCCTTCAGTTCTATATTGTTTTCACGAACAAGAACGTCCCGGATGGTAACTGCATCTTCAATCGGTAGAGAAACGTCTCTAGCGAGTCGCATTAAAGATGAATCGACCGTAGTTGCATTGATCAAAGAATTGATCCTAGACTCCCACAAGGGGTACAATCTGCAAACTTGTTGCTCATACTGGGCCGCTTATGCGATCTCCCCCACTCATCCTTTATGAGGTTTTCCAGCTCTTTGATGAAGGGAAATGATTCAGGACCCCCTTTTCAGCACCAGGAAATATTTCTGAACCTTCAGAGGTTCTGCCATAACCCCTTCCCAGCCGATCGCTTCCTCGACTGAATGGGCAAATGGTTCAACTAAAGAAGAGACAGTCCGACGCCTGCTCACACTCCTCATTCTTAGATAGGGTTTTTGCAGCCTGGCGTAACGGCCGGGTGCTGGGCGATGTGCTTGGGGAAGGATCGCCCACAATTGATCCCTGCGATTCTCCTAGGAGCTCAGTATATACTCTGGCCTCCGAATCCTTGGTTACTTCAATGAAGCACGAGCAGCAGGCCAATTCCCCTGGCAAGGCTGGCGCCCCGCATATTTGGCAAACATTTGCTGTGGTGCGGGTAAGATAGCTCCATCTGGGATGAAGGTAATCGTCTGCGGTGGGACCGACTATGACAGGAGTGGCTGTGACGCGAGCGGCTATGCCTTGATTGAAGAAAGCAAGAGGGTAACCTTGAGTGACTTCTTGCGCCTTCTGCCGGAAGCATGGCTAGAATCTCCCTCTGTGCCGCAAACTTGCGTCTTTTGACCCGATAGGGCTACCAAAACTGTAGCGTCAGTGGCCAAGCTCTCTTTTTTGTCTCTTCTCTACTTACCACCTTATGGACGGCCTCTATACCTGGTCAGCTGATGGTGGTCTGCGAGGGCAGTGGCCCCCATGAGGATAGCAGGGAGACAGCCCGGAAAGGTGGGAAAAAAGAGAGAAGGGAAAACATTACAATATGTCCCCCCCCCCCCCCCCAACATTTCTATTTATTAAATATAATGATTTATATACATATATCTATCCTTATTTTATTTTTTGGATTATATTAATTGTTTAATTATGGATATACTTTCTCCTATAATATGTTATAAATTAATATATAAATGTATTATATCTTCTATCCTATTTGTTCCTATGTCTTTTTTTTTTTTTGTGTAAACAATTGGCCCAGGCTGAACTGGGACGAGCCTGCACACACCTGGTGCAATCTTCACTCTGAGTAGAGCAGCAGGACTGCAGCCAGAACTACAGAGCAATAGGACGGTTTCCTTTTTTTTTTTTTAAACGGCGCCGCTATTTGGAAGAGGGCAGAGGAGACTGGCGGCATCATCACTGAGCTGCGTGCATGCGCAGAGCGCTGAGGGGTACGCGGCGGTGACCCCGAGAGTATGGAGTGTCAGAGGAACCACAGGGCTCAGCAGAGCTGAGAAAAAAAAAACAACAGGCAGGCAAAGGTACAAAACAGACTAACCTTACGTGGCAAATGTAATGATACAAATACCTTTGTGGAAGCACACACTGCACTGGAAGGAAAGACAGAGCGAAAGTGGGGGCCACTGCGAGATTTGAAGCTTCTTTAAAGCTTGCTACAGATGCCAGTATAATTCCAGAGCCCCTGAGACCACCAGAACGGGGGTTCCCACCATAAAGCTCATTTAGAGACTGTACAGGAGGGACTTCCAAACAGGAGAGGCTGAACCTGCTGGGGCGATCTGCGGTAAGAGGCATGCTTCTTGCTTGTTCGTCCAATCTGTCAGGCGAGGATAAAAAAAGAGAATGGTGCGGGGCGTCTCCCCTTCAAATTTATAGCTAACCAATCCTGTCAGGTTGTGGGGGCGGAGTCACAACCCAGTGTGTGCTGCCATGAATGCGTCAGGAAACTTATATAGCGCAACACATGCGAACTTAATCGCCTCTGGGCACTTGTTGTTCCTGTCTCCTTTGGTATCAAAAGAGAGGAGTCTTTCTCCTGAACGCCAAGTGGTTCTCTCCAACCGAATGCTGGTTGGTAAAGCGTTCCATAGTCTGGGACCCTGGACCGCAAATCTTCTTTCTCCTTTGGACTTGTAGTTGGCTTTGGGTACCTGGAGAAGATTTTGATTGGTGGATTGCAGAACGCGATTGGGATTATGAGCTTTTATTTTTTCGCATACATAATGGTGAGCATTCCCATGGATACATCTATGCGTTAAGACAGAGTGCTTTAAAAGTGATTCTGTCTTTTACTGGTAACCAATGAAGGGCTCTCGGTGAAGGGCTCTCGGTGAAGGGCTCTCGGTGAAGGGCTCTCGGTGAAGGTGAGATTGATTCCCAAGGTTTTTTCCCAGTCACAAGTCTGGCGGCCGTACTTTGTACGACTTGCAGACGAGTGATTTGGTACTTGGGGGAGTCCGAGGTAAAGGGCATTTGCACAATCCAATCTTGAGTTTACAATCGCTCCCACCACGACCGCTATGACTTCCTTGGGAATAAAAAGGAGTAAGTCTGCGTAGTAGGTGCAGCAGATGGTGAGATCTGCTGACCCTATTTGTGCAATTATTGTCATGTAGGTGTCGAAGATGACCCCGAGACTTTTGACTTTGGAGCTAGGGGTGATGATTTTGCCCAGAATGGGCGGGGGGGTCCAAGTTGTTGCAGGTTGATTCAGACGTTTGGCGTGAAACAGGAGAAGTTCTGTTTTCGCACCGTTGAGTTTAAGATAACTCTGTCATCCAGTCCTCTATCAAAGAGAGGCATGTCTCTAGATTGAGGTGATGATCCTTTTTATTGCATCACCTCAATCTAGTTCGCTTCTGCGCGCGAGCTCGTCGGGCCGGGGCGCGTTTTCTGGCTCCTAACTTTTTTTAGCTGGCTCCGAGATTCCAAGCACATTTGTCAAACCCTGGAGTATAGCACCCCATACTGCTTTTATTTGCATTGTTCACGTGAACATATTTTTATATTTTGTATACCATTTAAAATAAAATCTGTCACGGTTTATTTTGACCTGCAACATCTTTTTTCATTGCCCTGCGAGCCCACTGGGGCTCTCCACTTGTGTCCTGCAATTGAAGTTACATCCGTCCAGTTCCCGTGATCGGTGGTACTCGTCCTATCAGACTGATCTAGCCATTGTCGTCTGGGGAGTTCTTCTACGTAGAGATTTAGGTCTGTTGAGACCACTACGCTCATGAGTCCGCACCCTCCAGTAAGAGTACCTCATGATACTTACCTCTTCTATGCGACGCCTTGATGATCCCTTCAGACAAACTTACACTCAACGTTCATATCCATCACCTCTCCTATGGAATTTTAATTTGTACACTGAACTGTGTGATTTATTTCCCAGTGTCACATTTATTGTGATATAGGGTCCCTACACAGACTTGATATATATTTTGTTTGCATTCACCTTTGTGCCTTTATTACCATTGTGCACATTA
The DNA here is from genome assembly GCF_905171775.1 of Rana temporaria. NCBI lineage: Eukaryota > Metazoa > Chordata > Amphibia > Anura > Ranidae > Rana > Rana temporaria. Next base: position 27,137 of record NW_024404562.1, on the reverse strand, counting down.
TTTAGTGCTGCACTATTGTTCTACCATTTTCTCCACTTTGTTTGTGTGCTAGCCGCTTATTTTTACACATGTGTTTGGTTTAGCGCAGTGTTTTCCCTTTTTTCCCCACTTTTCTTTCCCAGGAAACTACAAGAGCCATATAAAGTCAGACTAAATTACTATTTAATAAAACAATAACTACATTTTGTAATAAACACATAATTGATTGGTAATGTCTGCTCTTGGAAGGTCTTATCGTCTTTTCCATCAGCAGTGGAATGTTGTGCGTCTGCCCCTCCAGGCCTTGCAGTCTCTTCTCCATCTCCTGAATGTTTATCTGTAAGACACAACATCACATTTTGGTTTCAGTAACAGAAAAATAAAATAAGAGTATTAAAGAGACACAGTTTTGGATAACAGACACCACAGTGTCCCCAAGATAAAAAGTGCCAGTGTCCCCAACAGAAAAAGGGCCAGTCTCCCCCAACATAAAAAGGGCCAGTGTCCCCCAACATAAAAAGGGCCAGTGTCCCCCAACATAAAAAGGGCCAGTGTCCCCCAACATAAAAAGGGCCAGTCTCCCCCAACATAAAAAGGGCCAGTGTCCCCAACATAAAACCCTCACAGGTATACAAGCTGCAACAATCAGCCATCGCTATATGTTGGTTGATAAGCAGCACTACAGCTCTTTGCAATGCACCCTTTCCCTAATCAAGAAAGCTTAAAATAGTCTGCTGGGCATTCAGCCAGTGCCTTATAGGTTAGTTTGCTTATTCCCTGGATAGAGGTCTGTTTGGCCCATGTCTGTCTATGCTCCAAATTACTCCTGTGTAGAACTTGAAATGTGTTTGTACTGAGCTTCACAAGGGCTAATCCTGATCATTGGCCAGTTACCTTCCGTATTGTCAGAATGCTATCTGTCTACTTGTTTGTAGGGGTGCAACGGATCAAAAAAACTCACGGTTCGGATCGTTCCTCGGATCAGGAGTCACGGATCGGGTAATTTTTCAGATCGGTGAAAAAAAATAAAATAAAAAAAATCTTCCCCACCAACTATAGTACCCCCTCGGTGCAGACACCCCCCCTCTCTCAGTACAGTGACCCCCCCCTTCCTGTCAGGACAGCGACCCCCCCTCCAGCTAGTACCGACAGACCCCCCCCCCGAGCGGTGTGTCCCACGAGTGCGGGCTCCTCCTCTGTGGGTGTAAACAGAGGAGGGCCGCCGCCGGGTGTACCAAGATGGCCGCGGCTTCGGCCTAGCTCCGGAGCCGCCGCCGTAACATTAGGAAAGGCCGCGGCTTCGGCCTAGCTCCGGAGCCGTGGCAATCCGCGGATCACAGTGTGTTCCGATCCGAAGGGGGTGACCCGTTCAGATCACGGATCAACTGTGATCCGTTGCACCCCTACTTTTTTAGAAACTGGGCTCTATTTAGGCTGGTTGGTCTGAGAATCAGCCTGCTAAATGCTCTGAGCAGAGCTTTCTAACATCTGTCCTGTCTATTGGTTGACTGTTGCTTCTGTAGTGGGGTTGATTTACTAAAACCAGAGTGCAAAATCTGGTGACGCTCTGTATGGTAGCCAATCAGCTTCTAACTTCAGCTTGTTGAATTAAAGTGTAAGTTCACCTTTACGGAAAAATCTGAACTTACACACGTGTCCCCCCCCAAAGGTCACGCTAACCTGGACCGCGGCAATCCATGGTTCCAAGTGGCAGGAGCACCAGGAGTCCGGGGCTTAGAAACCCTCTCTGCAGCCATGCGTCTTCTCCATAGCTGACAGGACGGGCACCACCCATGCGACGGCGCTGATCAATTAGAATGCTCCAAAACATCCCTCCTGACGAGGGACGTTTTGGACATTCAGCGCAGGAGTTTTCTAAGCCCCGGACTCCTGGCGCGGACATACCGGGGCTTAGAACCGGAGAGGAGGGGGACCTGTGTGAGTTCACCTTACAGATTTTTCTGTAAAGGTGAACTTACCCTTTAAGCTTTGCTCTATGCTGAGTTTCACCAGAGATTGCACTCTAAAGTTTTAGTAAATCAACCCCAGTAGGTTCACCGATCTCCGTGACAAAATCCCACACTGCTGGTTTTATTATACACAACTCTAGTCAGTGGGTCACCACTAGGCTCCGTTATCCCAAGTACAGCAAAACCTCGGATTGCGAGCCTAACTCGTTCCAGAAACATGCTTGTAATCCAAAGCACTTGTATATCAAAGCAAATTTCCCCATAAGAAATAATAGAAGTTCAGATGATTCGTTCCACAACCATTTATTTATAAATCCTTCAGTTTATAGTCCATATAAAAAGATTACAGCGATGCGATTGGTTGTGTGACCATAAAATGTCCCTCCACACATGGAAGACTCCACAAGGGGATTAGAAGCAAAACCCAGCAGGAGCTCCAGAGTATAAAAGAGAAGCCCTGTACACACGATCGGATATCTGATAATGCGATGGATTTTTTCCTCGGATATCCGATGAAGATGACTTTCATCAGCCTTGCCTACACACTTTGGGCCAGATCCACAGTGAGTACGCCGGCGTATCTACTGATACACCGGCGTACTTTCAAATTTCCAGCGTCGTATCTTTAGTTTGAATCCTCAAACCAAGATACGACGGCTTCTGGGTTCGATCCGACAGGCGTATGGCTTCGTACGCCTTCGGATCGTAGGTGCAATACTTTGGCGCCCGCTGGGTGAAGTTCGCGTCATTTTCCGCGTCGGGTATGCAAATTAACGATTCACCTGATCCACGTACGTACGTACGTACGTACGTACGTACGTACGGCCGTCGTATTTTCTAACGTCGTCTGTAGTCGGCTTTTTCAGGCGTATAGTTAAAGCTGGTATTTTGCGGCGTATAGATAGACTTGCCCTGTTAAAGTATGGCCTTCATTCCCGCGTCGAAATTTGAATTTTTTATTTGCGTAAGTCGTCCGTGAATAGGGATGGACGTAAGTCACGTCCAAGTTCAAAAAATGACGTCGTTGCGACGTCATTTCGCGCAAAGCACGGCAGGAAATTTCGGAACGGAGCATGCGCAGTTCAATCGGCGCGGGGACGCGCTTCATTTAAATGAATCACGCCCCCTACCCGTCGATTTGAATTCCGCCGCCAGAAATACACTACGCCGCCGTAACTTACGGCGCGAATTCTTCCTGGATTCGACTTAGAGCCAGGTAAGATATGGCGGCATAGTGCATCTCTGATACGCTGCGCCTGTCCTTTTCTATGTGAATCTGGCCCTTTGGGTCAAAAATCTGACCGTGTCCAAACGCGGTGACGTAAAAACACTACGACATGCTGAGAAAAAATGAGGCGCAAAGCTTCCGATCATGCGTCGACTTGATTCTGAGCATGCGTGGATTTTTTGACCGATGGACTTCCACACAGACGATCGGTTTTTGATCCATAGGAAATTTTTAAAACATGTTCTATTTTTTTTTAACTGATGGAAAACAAACCGATGGGGCCCACACACGATCGGTTTGACCGATGAACAGTCCATCGGTCTGTTTTCATTGGATAAACCGATCGTGTGTACATGGGTTTAGTATAGCAATATTTTGCTAAATGTTGTCCCTTCATTAAATGTAACCATATTGCTACACTTAGAGGCGCCGCTCTTCTCTTTTATACTCCGTTGTGACATGACGCTACTCTTATATCAAGACATCGCTTGTATATCAAGGCAAAAGGTATTAAAAAATGTTGAACAGGATCCATGTTGGATAAATGAAAATACGCGTGACGACAAACACCACCCCAAACGATATAAACGATGTGTCACACAACCTCTGGTACTTTGCATAGTTATCATTTATCCAACATGGATCCTAAACACAATGATGTTTGAGAGCTGGGAGCCGATTGGTCCATACCCGTCGTGGTGGCTTTTTTATGGTATCCTTTTAATACTTCAAGTTCTTCACATCATCTGGTCTTGGCTCATTGTTCGCGTAGCATACAAATCACTGACAAAGGGAAAGGTACTAAAAGATGAACGCAGCGACATAGAAGGCAGTTCAGAAGAGGACACGACAGTTAATAGCACCAAAGGAATACACAACACATCCAGCAATGGGGCAAACGGTCAGTGGGCTGACGAATAAATGTGCGAGATGTCACCTTGGCCTAAGTCATTCCTCACGTAAACCTGTCCTGAACTGAGCCACCCCTGGAGGGTGAAGCACGCCCTACATCAGACAACAGCTGGATACAATCCTAGCCATTACTTGACAGTTTGCTATGCTGGATCAGGATTGCCATGCACTCAGTGGCGGCCCGTCCATAGGGGGCGCTCGGGCGCCGCCACCCCAAACAATTTGAGCACCAGCCGCCACTGCATGCACTGGCTGACGCGATAGATCTGCACCTTTCATAAACTGTGTGCTGAATTCCCTCCACTCCATTCTATCACTTTTCAGGAGAGACTGCCGTTTGCACAGGCTATGGTGAGGATTGCGGTTCTTGGACCAATACAGCCCTTTGGTTCGGAGATAGCCAAACATTGGGCCTTTCTGAAAGAAGAGGAGATTTGGCCCGGAGCTTTCATGCAGTTGTGCTAGGTACAACGCGTGACTACCCTGACGCAAGCTGTGTGTGGAATCTCTAAAGTTTGCGCCTTAATGTCATATTTTATATTATTTACTTCAGTCAGTGAAGAAAGGGTAAATGAAAAAATAAAAAAGTTGAACAGAAGACGAGGGTGGGACTTTAAATGAAGCATGCATCCTAGGAGAAAACACAAAACAATAGAACATGGCAGATACCTAGTGCGATAGAACCAAAGACATTACAGGAGAGCATTGCATGACAACAAATGACAATCAATATTTTAATCGCATAAAAAAATATAACAAACAATAATGACATAACACACCTAGTATATTAGTCAGAAATGGAATAGTACATAATTCTATATCAATGGTATCAGAGTATAAGAACATATTTAGTTCATATATAAAAACAGTAGAGAGGAAGGCCAATTCATTGAACGTGTCTCCATGGTAAAAATATATATAAAACTTCCATAAGCTGGCACAGTCCACTCGGTGTAGGGACTGGTTGGTAAGAATGGTATTACCATATATATATGCAAAGGGGCATCTAATTGGCTCACAATATTTGGTACATTTTGTAAAAATGATTGGGCAGAACCAGTTCCCTTAAAATAAATATCCATAGTAGTTATGACCGGGATTGGTTGGTAAATGTTGCTTGTCTTGTAAAACCAGGGCTCTAGTCCTGCAGGAACGCGTGGGAACGGAGTTCCTGCACTTTTTTCACAGCAGGAACGCAGTTCCCTTTGCAGGACTAGAGAAGCCTAGAGCAGATGAGCCGCCCGAGCCAATCCTTCACTAAGCGGCGATGCCCACCTCGAGTCACTGTCAGAGGCAGGCGAACCTTAGTAATCCTTTGTTACTGGCCGCTTCCTGTATATGGATTCCTCGGGGAGTGTGCGGGTATTCCGTCACTTCCTGTATATGGAATCATCGGGGAGTGTGCGGGTATTCCGTCACTTCCTGTATATGGATTCATCGGGTAGTGTGCGGGTATTCCGTCACTTCCTGTATATGGATTCATCGGGTAGTGTGCGGGTATTCCGTCACTTCCTGTATATGGATTCATCGGGTAGTGTGCGGGTATTCCGTCACTTCCTGTATATGGATTCATCTGGTAGTGTGCGGGTATTCCGTCACTTCCTGTATATGGATTCATCGGGTGGTGTGCGGGGATTCCGTCACTTCCTGTATATGGATTCATGGGGTAGTGTGCGGGTATTCCGTCACTTCCTGTATATGGATTCATGGGGTAGTGTGCGGGTATTCCGTCACTTCCTGTATATGGATTCATCGGGTAGTGTGCGGGTATTCCGTCACTTCCTGTATATGGATTCAGCGGGTAGTGTGCGGGTATTCGTCACTTCCTGTATATGGATTCATGGGGTAGTGTGCGGGTATTCCGTCACTTCCTGTATATGGATTCATGGGGTAGTGTGCGGGTATTCCGTCACTTCCTGTATATGGATTCATCGGGTAGTGTGCGGGTATTCCGTCACTTCCTGTATATGGATTTATCGGGTAGTGTGCGGGTATTCCGTCACTTCCTGTATATGGAATCATCGGGTAGTGTGCGGGTATTCCGTCACTTCCTGTATATGGATTCATTGGGTAGTGTGCGGGTATTCCGTCACTTCCTGTATATGGATTCCTCGGGTAGTGTGCGGGTATTCCGTCACTTCCTGTATATGGATTCCTCGGGTAGTGTGCGGGTATTCCGTCACTTCCTGTATATGGATTCATCGGGTAGTGTGCGGGTATTCCGTCACTTCCTGTATATGGATTCATCGGGTAGTGTGCGGGTATTCCGTCACTTCCTGTATATGGATTCATCGGGTAGTGTGCGGGTATTCCGTCACTTCCTGTATATGGATTCATCGGGTAGTGTGCGGGTATTCCGTCACTTCCTGTATATGGATTCATCGGGTAGTGTGCGGGTATTCCGTCACTTCCTGTATATGGATTCATGGGGTAGTGTGCGGGTATTCCGTCACTTCCTGTATATGGATTCATGGGGTAGTGTGCGGGTATTCCGTCACTTCCTGTATATGGAATCATCGGGTAGTGTGCGGGTATTCCGTCACTTCCTGTATATGGATTCATTGGGTAGTGTGCGGGTATTCCGTCACTTCCTGTATATGGATTCCTCGGGTAGTGTGCGGGTATTCCGTCACTTCCTGTATATGGATTCATCGGGTAGTGTGCGGGTATTCCGTCACTTCCTGTATATGGATTCATCGGGTAGTGTGCGGGTATTCCGTCACTTCCTGTATATGGATTCATCGGGTAGTGTGCGGGTATTCCGTCACTTCCTGTATATGGATTCCTCGGGTAGTGGGCGGGTATTCCGTCACTTCCTGTATATGGATTCCTCGGGTAGTGGGCGGGTATTCCGTCACTTCCTGTATATGGATTCATTGGGTAGTGTGCGGGTATTCCGTCACTTCCTGTATATGGATTCATTGAGTAGTGTGCGGGTATTCCGTCACTTCCTGTATATGGATTCATCGGGTAGTGTGCGGGTATTCCGTCACTTCCTGTATATGGATTCCTCGGGTAGTGGGCGGGTATTCCGTCACTTCCTGTATATGGATTCCTCGGGTAGTGGGCGGGTATTCCGTCACTTCCTGTATATGGATTCATTGGGTAGTGTGCGGGTATTCCGTCACTTCCTGTATATGGATTCATCGGGTAGTGTGCGGGTATTCCGTCACTTCCTGTATATGGATTCATCGGGTAGTGTGCGGGTATTCCGTCACTTCCTGTATATGGATTCCTCGGGTAGTGGGCGGGTATTCCGTCACTTCCTGTATATGGATTCCTCGGGTAGTGGGCGGGTATTCCGTCACTTCCTGTATATGGATTCATTGGGTAGTGTGCGGGTATTCCGTCACTTCCTGTATATGGATTCATTGAGTAGTGTGCGGGTATTCCGTCACTTCCTGTATATGGATTCATTGGGTAGTGTGCGGGTATTCCGTCACTTCCTGTATATGGATTCCTCGGGTAGTGGGCGGGTATTCCGTCACTTCCTGTATATGGATTCATTGAGTAGTGTGCGGGTATTCCGTCACTTCCTGTATATGGATTCATTGGGTAGTGTGCGGGTATTCCGTCACTTCCTGTATATGGATTCCTCGGGTAGTGGGCGGGTATTCCGTCACTTCCTCGATGCCACAATGTCTCCTGGGAGCTTTTGTCATTGTTCCCAGGAGACATTCCGGAGGTCTGCCGCGAGTTATCGCGGGATTTAGAAAGAACTTGCTTAAAAAAACATGTGGTTTAGTAATTATGCATATGAGCGTATCATTTTTTTTTTTTTTGGTGGGGGAGTGGATCTCGGGTGGGAGTTTCCACACTTTTTTCCCCAGGACTTGACCCCTGTGTAAAACGCTCTCAAACCAAGTTACTCTCAATCCAAGGTTTTACTGTATCGGAAAGCTCTATTGCTCATAACTTTCAGCAAGAGCCCTCCTTTTATTTCCCATGTGGCACTGGATAAATGAAAGAAACCTATTGGTTGGCTACTAAAGGCAAGCGGAGAAATTCTGCCCGATGACTCTACTGCTTTCCAGAACTTACCTTAGTAGCCGGGTCATTGAGGGGGCAATCTCTCGTGTGGTTGACTTGCTGGAGACTGTTGAAGTAAAAATGGCAAATGGAGGCTCAAAATTAAAGGATTCGGAACAGCTCCTTAGTACTAGATATGAAAAGAAGATAAACTGCGCTAATGTGACAACACCTGAAAAATCCACAGGTATAAAAACGTGCGAATGAAATGAACATAAAGCTGCGACTTCCTGTGTAACATCAAACAGTAATAGGAAAATATAAAAGAGAAAAGTCGCGCTAAAGTTGGTGAAAAAATATTATATCAACCAATGACGGCATATACTGTAGTGAATTACAAAACGGACAATCCTTAGGTGTCAATAGTGGAATATAACATTTGAAAAAACAAATTACATGCAAGAAATCCATATATTAAAGGGTCACTAACAGTACTGGGAGATTTCTCACGGTGGTGACTAATTACTGTGTGTAAAACGAAACTGGATTGGTGCTGAGGGGTTTTAGACAAAGTATCACTGCCCTCTATTGGCTCTGTACATCAGAGAACCAGGAAACAGCAAAAACTAAACTACACTATAGGTACATTATATGATTGGTTTTTATCTATTTTTTCAGTCCTACAGCCACACCCCCCTACACTAGTAAACACACACTAGGTGAACCCTAACTCCTACAGCGCCCCCTGTGTTTAACTCCCAAACTGCAACTGTCATTTTCACAATAAACAATGCAATTTAAATGCATTTTTTTGCTGTGAAAATGACAATGGTCCCAAAAATGTGTCAAAATTGTCCGAAGTGTCCACCATAATGTCGCAGTCACGAAAAAAAAATGGCTGATCGCCGCCATTAGTAGTAAAAAAAAAAAAATTAATAAAAATGCAATAAAACTATCCCCTATTTTGTAAACGCTATAAATTTTGCGCAAACCAATCGATAAACGCTTATTGCGATTTTTTTTACCAGTAATAAGTAGAAGAATACGTATCGGCCTAAACTGAGGAAAAAAAAAGTTTTTATATATGTTTTTGGGGATATTTATTATAACAAAAAGTAAAAAATATTGCATTTTTTTCAAAATTGTCGCTCTATTTTTGTTTATAGCGCAAAAAATAAAAACCGCAGAGGTGATCAAATACCACCAAAAGAAAGCTCTATTTGTGGGGAAAAAAGGACGCCAATTTTGTTTGGGAGCCACGTAGCACGACCGCGCAATTGTCTGTTAAAGCGACGCAGTCCCGAACTGTAAAAACACCTTGGGTCTTTAGGCTGCATATTGGTCCGGGGCTTAAGTGGTTAACCATTTAACCCCCGGACCATTTTGCTGGTCAAAGACCAGAGCACTTTGTGATTTGGCACTGCGTCACTTTAACTGACAATTGCGCGGTCGTGCGACGCGGCTACCAAACAAAATTGGCGTCCTTTTTTCCCACAAATAGAGCTTTCTTTTGGTGGTATTTGATCACCTCTGCGGTTTTTATTTTTTGCGCTATAAACAAAAATAGAGCGACAATTTTGAAAAAAATATATATTTTTTGCTATAATAAATATCCCCAAAAATATATAAAACGATTTTTTGCCTCAGTTTATTCAGATACGTATTCGTCTACATATTTTTGAAAAAAAAAAAAAAAAAAAAAAAAAAATCGCAATAAGCGTTTGATTGGTTTGCGCAAAAGTTATAGCGTTTACAAAATAGGGGGTAGTTTTATGGCATTTTTATTAATATATATATATATATTTTTTTTACTAGTAATGGCGATCAGTGCTATAAAAATGCATTGAATACTATAAAAATGCCACTGGCAGTGAAGGGGTTAACACTAGGGGGCGAGGAAGGGGTTAAATATTCCCTGGGTGTGTTCTAACTGTAGGGGGGGGGCCTCACGAGGGGAAATGACTGATCGCTGTTCATACATTGTATGAACAGACGGTCAGGCATTTCTCCCCCTGACAGGACCGGGAGCTGTGGGTTTACACCCACAGCTCCCGGTCCCCGCTCTGTAACGAGCGATTGCGGGTGCCCGGCGGCGGGCAGGCGCACGGGAGTCAGGGACGAGCTGGGCGTCGAGCTCGGGCCCCTAGTGGCTGCTGGGCAAGGTGACGTAGAGCTACGGGCTCTCGCCCAGCAGAGCCGACCTGCCGCCATAAAACTGCGGCGGCTGGTCGGCAAGCAGATACACAGCCTGATTGGAATCTTGAGATGAGGATACGATCCCCAACTAGTGATTACCAAATCGCATGAGTATGGAAACAAAAGCAGAAATTGCCTCAAAGGTGTAAAACCTTTTAGACTTTAGTAGTATAAAAACATAAAAACACTAAAAACTCACAATTTTGCAGTATACAAAAAGCCTTAAGTCTGCTGCGCCGGCCACAAGCAGACAGACCCGTCCGCCTAGGGAATCTGAGCAGTCCCGGAGGGTGACGTCAGTGCGCTGCTCGTTCCGCCCGACAAGTTTCGTGAAAAATCACGTCTTCCAGTGCCCCCTGGTGCTTCCAGTGATAATCCAGCTTTTTTTTATGTTTTCCTGGCATCAGATTCAAAATTATCAGCCAACTTTGGAAACATCTGACTTTAGTCACTCCATTTTCATTGACCTCTCCTCTCCGGGCTTGTTCTGTGACTGGCTACCTTGCAGAAGGCTGGTAGAGCTGGGCAGAGAGTCTAGCTGGAGAAGTCTGGCCTCCATCTTAGATACTTTCTCCTGTAGCTGGTGGAAGAAAGTGGATGGTCTGCTGGTGTCCTCCACTTGAATTGACCCCGGCTGGATGAACCCCCTCTCTTCCGGGGACAGTTGTCTTTGTACATGCCCAAGCTGTAGGTGATCCAGGAGACCATGGAGCAGAAAGTGGAGGGCATTGAAGTGGACGGCCCCGAGTTCAGGAGAACCTATGGCCGAGTTCAAAATCTCCTTGAGGGAAACAGAGCTGGACATGACGACGGGAGGCCTGGAGGAAACAGAGGATTACGAGTCAGAAGTAAAAAACAAATGCAGACAACTTTTCACACTCAGATCTAAAGTTAATGAGGACCTGTCGTTTATGAAATGCCTTGATCAGTTTGATGCGCGTTACTCACAATTTTCGAATATTTTTGGAACTCCTATAAAACCAGCCAATAAGACTCTGTAGAGCCCCTCCCCCTTCCTGGAGTCCATGTTTAGCGCAGAGCAGACACTTCTCTCAGTGTTTACACTTCGCCCCCCCATTTCATGTCCCATTAATAAAATGCATGCCAAGGTGTGGAGCCTGCAGTGTCCCATGAGAGTGAAATCAGTGATTGGGGAGAGTCACCGTCTAATTATGACTAAAGCAGGGATAGAGAGGAAATCTTCCATTGGGGACATCAGGTGACAATTATCCAAGCTGGCTTCAGATTTTATAATAGGCTTATACAATTACCCACAACTTCCATGTGTAGTGTGAGGGTGCATGGGCCTAGCGAGATCCTCGGGGTGCTGGGCCTAGCGAGATCCTCGGGGTGCTGGGCCTGGCGAGATCCTCGGGGTGCATGGGCCTAGCGAGATCCTCGGGGTGCATGGGCCTAGCGAGATCCTCGGGGTGCATGGGCCTAGCGAGGTCCTCGGGGTGCATGGGCCTAGCGAGGTCCTCGGGGTGCATGGGCCTGGCGAGATCCTCGGGGTGCATGGGCCTAGCGAGATCCTAAGGGTGCATGGGCCTAGCGAGGTCCTCGGGGTGCATGGGCCTAGCGAGGTCCTCGGGGTGCATGGGCCTAGCGAGGTCCTCGGGGTGCATGGGCCTAGCGAGATCCTCGGGGTGCTGGGCCTGGCGAGATCCTCGGGGTGCATGGGCCTAGCGAGGTCCTCGGGGTGCATGGGCCTAGCGAGGTCCTCGGGGTGCATGGGCCTAGCGAGGTCCTCGGGGTGCATGGGCCTAGCGAGGTCCTCGGGGTGCATGGGCCTAGCGAGGTCCTCGGGGTGCATGGGCCTAGCGAGATCCTCGGGGTGCTGTGCACCCAAATCTTACAAGAGGAAACTCCAGAGCTCTTGCATGTTCTGGAATCAGAAAGCCCATGATGTCACCCCATGCCTAGGTGCTGTGGGCAGAGGCTGGCTTCAGCATATTGGGGTGTTGTGCTGCCATATATTGGTTTATTTATTTTTTGGAGCAGCCCAGCAGCTCTCCAACACTCGCCAGTACCAGGCATTGCGGTGCAAGAGGAGGTGTATATTTATTTTTCTCCATTCAGAAGCAAACTATTCAATGAATGGGCTTCCTTCCCACTATGCATGTTACCCCCATGCCATAATGCAGTGGAGGGCGTCAAGGTGGCATCTTTTCCATAGGGGTAGGGGACTATAAGAGGACCTTGAATGTTGATGCATAGTCTACTTTAACTGCTTGCCGACCAGCCGCTGCATTTTTACGGGCTAAAAGAGTAAAAACGGTTATTAAGAGATGTCTGCTCTAAAAGTGGAACTCCGGCTGATCGGAACCCTCCCTCCTCCGGGGGTCACATTTGGCACCTTTCAGGGGGAGGGGGGTGTGCAGATACCTGTCGAAAGACAGCCATTTGCACCCACTTCTGGCCATACAGTCTGCAGGCAGAACTTCACCTCCCCCCGCATGCGCTGTAGGGAACCGGGCAGTGAAGCCGTAGCGCTTCACTTCCTGGTTCCCTCACTGAGGATGGCGGGGGGCAGCAGAGTGACGAGCGATCGCGTCGCTGAGAGGTAAGTGTCCTAATATTAAAAGTCAGCAGCTGCAGTATTTGTATCGGCTGGCTTCTAAAACATTGCAGCGCCCCCAACAAACACATACACACACTTCAAAGGTTACATGTTCCTTTCCTGTTTATTTCTGACATGCAATTATTGCCAGCGGCTATAGCTGCTAGCAATAATCATTGGGGTTGATTTACTAAAACTGGAGAGTGCATAGAAACCAATCAGCTTCCAGGATTGTGTTTTTTTTTTTGGTCAAAGCTTTCTCCGGGAAGCCACTGTGGTGTGTCACACCCCTTCCTCCACCATGTACAATGTATAGGGAATAACCCTGCATGGTATGTGATGGACTGATCCGAGCTTCAGGGGTGTCGCCTTTTCTTCACACCCCTCCCCTTAGAGACCCCCATCACAACAGGGCGCCCTTATACCAGCCAGCGCCTCTATTAGATAAGAGTCCCCCGTTCACATCAGGAGTCCCCCGTTCACATCAGGAGCCCCCAAAAGACTTTGGGGAGGGAGGGGGAGAGGAGAAGAACTTCTACTTGGATTGCTTAGATCTGAGCAAAAGTGGGAGAAGATACCTGTCAAAACTAGGTACCTGCCTCCCCCACAAAAAAAAAAAAGAGGTGCAGATGTGCCAGTGGAGGAGGACTTAGAGGAGTTGTAAAAGAAAAAAAAATGTCACCTTAATGCAATCTATACATGAAGGTGAAAAAACATCTGGTGTTGCCGCCGCCCGCCCCCCCGTTTTACTTACCCGACACGACAAAAGTCCCGCGCTCAGTCCTGAGATCCTCTTCGCCGCTCAGCCTGGTGGAGGATTGGCTGGAGCGGATGGATTGAGAGCAGTGCAGCCATTGGCTGGCGCTGCTGTCAATCACATCCAGTGTCGCGGCGCGCTGAATGATACAGCGAGCGGCTATGGCTGCTCGCTGTATCACGGGAGCGTGCCCGCAATTACTGACCACCATGCGAGCTCTCGCATGACTGTGGTAATTGCCGGGAGGACCAGAGACAGCCGCAGAGGGACCCAAAAGAGGAGGATCGGGGCCACTCATTTACAACTGCTTTAAAGCGGAACTTCCCCTTTTGGGTGGAAAGGGTGTTTTTAGTTTGGGATTTGGGTTGTCCCCAGAAAAGTAATAGAGGGGACACTATTTCTGGTGAATCTCGGGTTCTATGCAGAGCTGCACCACATTTTGCTCTCTCCAGTGTTAATAAATGAACCCCAATCAGTAAACGGAGTTCTCCACCTTACCTTAGGCAGTAGGTGGTGAGGTACTGCCTACGATGATTGGGGTCGCGCTCCATCCATTTCATGAGGGCTTCAAAGACGACATCCTCCGTTTTTACTTTCAGTTCATCTTTGGTGATCAGATCCTGCAGTTCTTCCAGCGTTAGGTCCATGAATTCCTCTGATCTTGCTGTGACTGCCTCAAAGTGATGGTATAGAAATCCATTGGCCTGTTGGGTGAGCTCAGGACAGTGGAAATGGCTGAAGAACTTTGCAATTCCAATGCAGTTCTCCGGTGACAGTTGCTCCAGGATGTGATCAGCGCATCTCCACTGCAGACTGAAGATGATAAACTGGTCTGCAGCTATGAACAGCTCTTCCACATGGATGGTGGTGATGGGGACGGTGGTGGTGGTGGCGGCGATGATGGGGACGGTGGTGGTGGTGATGGGTACGGTGGTGGTGGTGATGGGTACGGTGGTGGTGATGATGATGATGGATACGGTGGTGATGATGGGTACGGTGGTGGTGGTGATGGGTACGGTGGTGGTGGTGATGATGGGGACGGTGGTGGTGGTGATGATGGATTCGGTGGTGGTGATGATGGGTACGGTGGTGATGATTGGTACGGTGGTGATGGGTACGGTGGTGGTGATGGGTACGGTGGTGGTGGTGGGGACGGTGGTGGTGGTGGTGATGATGATGATGGGTACGGTGGTGGTGGCGGTGATGATGGGGACGGTGGTGGCGATGGGGATGGTGGTGGTGGTGATGATGAGGGGGACGGTGGTGGTGGTGATGATGATGATGGGTACGGTGGTGGTGGTGATGATGATGGATTCGGTGGTGGTGATGATGATGATGATGGGTACGGTGGTGATGATTGGTACGGTGGTGGTGGTGATGGGTACGGTGGTGGTGGGGACGGTGGTGGTGATGGGTACGGTGGTGGTGATGGGTACGGTGGTGGTGGTGATGATGATGATGGGTACGGTGGTGATGATGATGATGGGTACGGTGGTGGTGGTGGTGATGATGATGGGGACGGTGGTGGTGATGATGATGGGGACGGTGGTGATGATGATGATGATGGGTACGGTGGTGGTGGTGATGATGATGGGGACGGTGATGATGATGGGTACGGTGGTGGTGGTGGTGATGATGATGGGGACGGTGGTGGTGATGATGATGATGGGTACGGTGGTGGTGGTGATGATGATGGGGACGGTGGTGGTGGTGGCGGTGATGATGGGGACGGTGGTGGTGATGGGGACGGTGGTGGCGGCGGGGATGATGGGGACGGTGGTGGTGGTGGTGATGATGATGGGGACGGTGGTGGCGGTGATGATGGGGACGGTGGTGGTGGCGGTGATGATGGGGACGGTGGTGGTGGCGGTGATGATGGGGACGGTGGTGGTGGTGATGATGGGTACGGTGGTGGTGTAGGCGTACTGGAGGATCAGCCTCATCATATCAGGAGTAACGCCCGGCAGCTGGTGCTCCTCCTTCTCCGGCCACCTTCCAGAAAACAGAGTCCTGGGAGGAGAAGAATTCACATGCATTATTTTTTATAAACAAACAATTTTATTCATTGAATATGTTGTTTTGGGATTTACAGGAACAAGAATGGGATGTAGCTCAGGAGTTCATAGCAGCCCAGGGAAAGGGAATGTCAAGCAAAAAGATTCAGCAGCCGAGTAAAACCTTCTTAGAAGAAGAGAAGATCTTCACACGTCTCATCACATCTCCCAAGAGGAGAATTCCTCATTTCAGGACAGCAAGCAGAACCATGCCAATCATTTCCTTTCACCACATTGGCCAGAGCCACACCCAGGACCGCACCCAGGACCACATTGGCCAGAGCCACACCCAGAAGCACAGCCATATAATGAAATATTGGCCAATCTGGAGACATTCATTCCAAACTGCACACAGCTTATTTTTTTCCTCTGAGGCCGCAGTGCACAAAAACAAAATCTTATGTGAGCGCACACGCAAAAAAGTGCACGAGTGTGCTGGGCCACCATCAGGGGGGTACAGGCAGTGCACCTGTAAGGGGCCCGGAGGTTCCCAGGGGCCCGGATGGCAACCCCCCCCCCCCCCCAATTAAAAAAAAAAAAAAAAAAAGTACGGTATATATATTTTTTTATTATTTTAGTTTTTTTGTTTTTATTAAAGGGCCCGGAGGTCCCCAGGGCCATAGATGCCAACCCCCCCCCCCCCTTTTTGTATTTTTTTAAATATATTTTCTTTATTTTTTATTAAAGGGCCCAGAGGTCCCTAGGGGCCCGGATGGCAACCCCCTTTTTTCTTTATTTGTAAGGGCCCCGGAGGTCCCCAGGTGGCAATTCTCTTTTTTTATTAAAAAAAATAAAATAAAAAAAATTACATTTATTTTTGATATTTTTTTTGTTTTTATTAAAGGGCTCAGAGGTCCCCAGAGGGCAGCCCCCCCCTTTTTATTTTTTTCATAAATGTTTTTTTTTTTCCCCTTTTATCTTTTTATTAAAGGGCCCCAAATGGCTACCCCCTTTTACGCCAGTGATAACACACACACAGCCCCGCGCGCCAGTGATAAACACACACACACACAGCCCCGCGCGCCAGCGATAACACACACACAGCCCCGCGCGCCAGTGATAAACACACACACACACAGCCCCGCGCGCCAGCGATAACACACACACAGCCCCGCGCGCCAGTGATAAACACACACACACACACAGCCCCGCGCGCCAGCGATAACACACACACAGCCCCGCGCGCCAGCGATAAACACACACAGCCCCGCGCGCCAGCGATAAACACACACAGCCCCGCGCGCCAGCGATAACACACACACACACACAGCCCCGCGCGCCAGCGATAACACACACACACACACACACACAGCCCCGCGCGCCAGCGATAACACACACACACAGCCCCGCGCGCCAGCGATAACACACACACACAGCCCCGCGCGCCAGCGATAACACACACACACAGCCCCGCGCGCCAGCGATAACACACACACACACACACACACACACAGCCCCGCGCGCCAGCGATAACACACACAGCCCCGCGCGCCAGCGATAACACACACAGCCCCGCGCGCCAGCGATAACACACACAGCCCCGCGCGCCAGCGATAACACACACAGCCCCGCGCGCCAGCGATAACACACACAGCCCCGCGCGCCAGCGATAACACACACAGCCCCGCGCGCCAGCGATAACACACACAGCCCCGCCCCGCGCGCCAGCGATAACACACACACACACACAGCCCCGCGCGCCAGCGATAACACACACAGCCCCGCGCGCCAGCGATAACACACACAGCCCCGCGCGCCAGCGATAACACACACACACACAGCCCCGCGCGCCAGCGATAACACACACACACACAGCCCCGCGCGCCAGCGATAACACACACACACACAGCCCCGCGCGCCAGCGATAACACACACACACACACACACACAGCCCCGCGCGCCAGCGATAACACACACAGCCCCGCGCGCCAGCGATAACACACACAGCCCCGCGCGCCAGCGATAACACACACAGCCCCGCGCGCCAGCGATAACACACACAGCCCCGCGCGCCAGCGATAACACACACACACAGCCCCGCGCGCCAGCGATAACACACACACACACACACACACACACACACACACACACACACACACACACACACACACACAGCCCCGCGCGCCAGCGATAACACACACACACACACAGCCCCGCGCGCCAGCGATAACACACACACACAGCCCCGCGCGCCAGCGATAACACACACACAGCCCCGCGCGCCAGCGATAACACACACACAGCCCCGCGCGCCAGCGATAACACACACAGCCCCGCGCGCCAGCGATAACACACACAGCCCCGCGCGCCAGCGATAACACACACAGCCCCGCGCGCCAGCGATAACACACACACAGCCCCGCGCGCCAGCGATAACACACACAGCCCCGCGCGCCAGCGATAACACACACACACACACACACACACACACACACACACACACACACACACACACACACAGCCAGCCCCGCGCGCCAGCGATAAACACACACAGCCCCGCGCGCCAGCGATAACACACACACAGCCCCGCGCGCCAGCGATAACACACACACACACAGCCCCGCGCGCCAGCGATAACACACACACAGCCCCGCGCGCCAGCGATAACACACACACAGCCCCGCGCGCCAGCGATAACACACACACACAGCCCCGCGCGCCAGCGATAACACACACACACAGCCCCGCGCGCCAGCGATAAACACACACAGCCCCGCGCGCCAGCGATAAACACACACAGCCCCGCGCGCCAGCGATAACACACACAGCCCCGCGCGCCAGCGATAACACACACAGCCCCGCGCGCCAGTGATAACACACACAGCCCCGCGCGCCAGCGATAACACACACAGCCCCGCGCGCCAGCGATAACACACACAGCCCCGCGCGCCAGCGATAACACACACACAGCCCCGCGCGCCAGCGATAACACACACAGCCCCGCGCGCCAGCGATAACACACACAGCCCCGCGCGCCAGCGATAACACACACACACACACACACACAGCCAGCCCCGCGCGCCAGCGATAAACACACACAGCCCCGCGCGCCAGCGATAACACACACACAGCCCCGCGCGCCAGCGATAACACACACACACAGCCCCGCGCGCCAGCGATAACACACACACAGCCCCGCGCGCCAGCGATAACACACACACAGCCCCGCGCGCCAGCGATAACACACACACACAGCCCCGCGCGCCAGCGATAACACACACACACACACACACACACACACACACACACACACACACACACACAGCCAGCCCCGCGCGCCAGCGATAACACACACACACACACACACACACACACACACACACACACAGCCCCGCGCGCCAGCGATAAACACACACAGCCCCGCGCGCCAGTTGACATGCAACGAATTTCCTCTCTGCTCTCAGCCAAAAGTCAAAGTCTGGACAGCCTGCCAAGTTTTGAAAACATTCTTTATCAGTGGAAAGTCTAAACATTGTATCACATTGACTTTTACATCAAAGGGATAGACTTCTGTATGAAAATTAAAAACATTTAAAACCTTTTTCTGACGGCTCTTTTCAATGTAAAATCATTTCTTTGTTTTGCTAGAAAATTACTTAGATCATAAATAATCACATATCAATATAAACACTGTGCTGCCCTCTACATATTTGTGCTATGTCCTTGTCCGGTATGTCCTTGTCCCGTTCTCTCACCCCCCCCGGTATGTCCTTGTCCCGTTCTCTCACCCCCCCCGGTATGTCCTTGTCCCGTTCTCTCACCCCCCGTATATCCTTGTCCCGTTCTCTCACCCCCCGGTATATCCTTGTCCCGTTCTCTCACCCCCCGGTATATCCTTGTCCCGTTCTCTCACCCCCCGGTATATCCTTGTCCCGTTCTCTCACCCCCCGGTATATCCTTGTCCCGTTCTCTCACCCCCCGGTATGTCCTTGTCCTGTTCTCTCACCCCCCGGTATGTCCTTGTCCCGTTCTCTCACCCCCCCGGTATATCCTTGTCCCGTTCTCTCACCCCCCGGTATATCCTTGTCCCGTTCTCTCACCCCCCGGTATATCCTTGTCCCGTTCTCTCACCCCCGGTATATCCTTGTCCCGTTCTCTCACCCCCCGGTATATCCTTGTCCCGTTCTCTCACCCCCCGGTATATCCTTGTCCCGTTCTCTCACCCCCCGGTATATCCTTGTCCCGTTCTCTCACCCCCCGGTATGTCCTTGTCCCGTTCTCTCACCCCCCGGTATATCCTTGTCCCGTTCTCTCACCCCCCGGTATATCCTTGTCCCGTTCTCTCACCCCCCGGTATATCCTTGTCCCGTTCTCTCACCCCCCGGTATGTCCTTGTCCCGTTCTCTCACCCCCCGGTATGTCCTTGTCCCGTTCTCTCACCCCCCGGTATATCCTTGTCGCGTTCTCTCACCCCCCGGTATATCCTTGTCGCGTTCTCTCACCCCCCGGTATATCCTTGTCCCGTTCTCTCTCCCCCCTTGTTATGTCCTTGTCCCGTTCTCTCACCCCCCGGTATGTCCTTGTCCCGTTCTCTCACCCTCTGTATGTCCTTGTCCCGTTCTCTCACCCCCCGGTATATCCTTGTCCCGTTCTCTCACCCCCCGGTATGTCCTTGTCCCGTTCTCTCACCCCCCGGTATGTCCTTGTCCCGTTCTCTCACCCCCCGGTATATCCTTGTCCCGTTCTCTCACCCCCCGGTATATCCTTGTCCCGTTCTCTCACCCCCCGGTATATCCTTGTCCCGTTCTCTCACCCCCCGGTATATCCTTGTCCCGTTCTCTCACCCCCCGGTATATCCTTGTCCCGTTCTCTCACCCCCCGGTATGTCCTTGTCCCGTTCTCTCACCCCCCGGTATGTCCTTGTCCCGTTCTCTCACCCCCCGGTATATCCTTGTCGCGTTCTCTCACCCCCCGGTATATCCTTGTCGCGTTCTCTCACCCCCCGGTATATCCTTGTCCCGTTCTCTCTCCCCCCTTGTTATGTCCTTGTCCCGTTCTCTCACCCCCCGGTATATCCTTGTCCCGTTCTCTCACCCCCCGGTATATCCTTGTCCTGTTCTCTCACCCCCCGGTATGTCCTTGTCCCGTTCTCTCGCCCCCCGGTATGTCCTTGTCCCGTTCTCTCACCCCCCGGTATGTCCTTGTCCCGTTCTCTCACCCCCCGGTATGTCCTTGTCCTGTTCTCTCACCCCCCGGTATGTCCTTGTTCTGTTCTCTCACCCTCCGGTATGTCCTTGTCCCGTTCCCTCACACCCCCGTGTGTCCTTGTCCCGTTCTCTCACCCCCCGGTATGTCCTTGTCCTGTTCCCTCACACCCCCGGTATATCCTTGTCCCGTTCTCTCACCCCCCGTGTGTCCTTGTCCCGTTCTCTCACCCCCCGGTATATCCTTGTCCCGTTCTCTCACCCCCCGGTATGTCCTTGTCCCGTTCTCTCACCCCCCGTTATATCCTTGTCCCGTTCCCTCACACCCCCGGTATATCCTTGTCCCGTTCTCTCACCCCCCGGTATATCCTTGTCCTGTTCTCTCACCCCCCCGGTAGGTCCTTGTCCCGTTCTCTCGCCCCCCGGTATGTCCTTGTCCTGTTCTCTCACCCCCCCGGTATGTCCTTGTCCCGTTCTCTCACCCCCCCGGTATGTCCTTGTCCCGTTCTCTCACCCCCCCGGTATGTCCTTGTCCCGTTCTCTCACCCCCCGGTATATCCTTGTCCCGTTCTCTCACCCCCCGGTATATCCTTGTCCCGTTCTCTCACCCCCCGGTATGTCCTTGTCCCGTTCTCTCACCCCCCGGTATGTCCTTGTCCTGTTCTCTCACCCCCCCGGTATGTCCTTGTCCCGTTCTCTCACCCCCCGGTATGTCCTTGTCCCGTTCTCTCACCCCCCGTTATATCCTTGTCCCGTTCCCTCACACCCCCGGTATATCCTTGTCCCGTTCTCTCACCCCCCGGTATATCCTTGTCCTGTTCTCTCACCCCCCCGGTATGTCCTTGTCCCGTTCTCTCACCCCCCGGTATGTCCTTGTCCCGTTCTCTCACCCCCCGTTATATCCTTGTCCCGTTCCCTCACACCCCCGGTATATCCTTGTCCCGTTCTCTCACCCCCCGGTATATCCTTGTCCTGTTCTCTCACCCCCCGGTATATCCTTGTCCCGTTCTCTCACCCCCCCGGTATGTCCTTGTCCCGTTCTCTCACCCCCCCGGTATGTCCTTGTCCCGTTCTCTCACCCCCCCGGTATGTCCTTGTCCTGTTCTCTCACCCCCCGGTATGTCCTTGTCCTGTTCCCTCACACCCCCGGTATATCCTTGTCCCGTTCTCTCACCCCCCGGTATATCCTTGTCCTGTTCTCTCACCCCCCGGTATGTCCTTGTCCTGTTCTCTCACCCCCCGGTATATCCTTGTCCCGTTCTCTCACCCCCCGGTATATCCTTGTCCCGTTCTCTCACCCCCCGGTATATCCTTGTCCCGTTCTCTCACCCCCCGGTATATCCTTGTCCCGTTCTCTCACCCCCCGGTATATCCTTGTCCCGTTCTCTCACCCCCCGGTATATCCTTGTCCCGTTCTCTCACCCCCCGGTATATCCTTGTCCCGTTCTCTCACCCCCCGGTATATCCTTGTCCTGTTCTCTCACCCCCCGGTATATCCTTGTCCCGTTCTCTCACCCCCCGGTATATCCTTGTCCCGTTCTCTCACCCCCCGGTATATCCTTGTCCCGTTCTCTCACCCCCCGGTATGTCCTTGTCCTGTTCTCTCACCCCCCCGGTATATCCTTGTCCTGTTCTCTCACCCCCCCGGTATATCCTTGTCCTGTTCTCTCACCCCCCGGTATATCCTTGTCCCGTTCTCTCACCCCCCGGTATATCCTTGTCCCGTTCTCTCACCCCCCGGTATATCCTTGTCCCGTTCTCTCACCCCCCGGTATGTCCTTGTCCTGTTCTCTCACCCCCCCGGTATATCCTTGTCCTGTTCTCTCACCCCCCGGTATATCCTTGTCCTGTTCTCTCACACCCCCGGTATATCCTTGTCCCGTTCTCTCACCCCCCGGTATGTCCTTGTCCCGTTCTCTCACCCCCCGGTATATCCTTGTCCCGTTCTCTCACCCCCGGTATGTCCTTGTCCTGTTCTCTCACCCCCCGGTATGTCCTTGTTCTGTTCTCTCACCCTCCGGTATGTCCTTGTCCCGTTCTCTCGCCCCCCGGTATGTCCTTGTCCCGTTCTCTCACCCCCGGTATGTCCTTGTCCCGTTCTCTCACCCCCCCGGTATGTCCTTGTCCCGTTCTCTCACCCCCCGGTATATCCTTGTCCCGTTCTCTCACCCCCCGGTATATCCTTGTCCCGTTCTCTCACCCCCCGGTATATCCTTGTCCCGTTCTCTCACCCCCCGGTATATCCTTGTCCTGTTCTCTCACCCCCCGGTATATCCTTGTCCCGTTCTCTCACCCCCCGGTATATCCTTGTCCCGTTCTCTCACCCCCCGGTATATCCTTGTCCCGTTCTCTCACCCCCCGGTATGTCCTTGTCCTGTTCTCTCACCCCCCCGGTATATCCTTGTCCTGTTCTCTCACCCCCCCGGTATATCCTTGTCCTGTTCTCTCACCCCCCGGTATATCCTTGTCCCGTTCTCTCACCCCCCGGTATATCCTTGTCCCGTTCTCTCACCCCCCGGTATATCCTTGTCCCGTTCTCTCACCCCCCGGTATGTCCTTGTCCTGTTCTCTCACCCCCCCGGTATATCCTTGTCCTGTTCTCTCACCCCCCGGTATATCCTTGTCCTGTTCTCTCACACCCCCGGTATATCCTTGTCCCGTTCTCTCACCCCCCGGTATGTCCTTGTCCTGTTCTCTCACCCCCGGTATGTCCTTGTCCCGTTCTCTCACCCCCCCGGTATGTCCTTGTCCTGTTCTCTCACCCCCCGGTATGTCCTTGTCCTGTTCTCTCACCCCCCGGTATGTCCTTGTCCTGTTCTCTCACCCCCCGGTATGTCCTTGTCCTGTTCTCTCACCCCCCCGGTATGTCCTTGTCCTGTTCTCTCACCCCCCGGTATATCCTTGTCCTGTTCTCTCACCCCCCGGTATGTCCTTGTCCCGTTCTCTCGCCCCCCGGTATGTCCTTGTCCTGTTCTCTCACCCCCCGGTATGTCCTTGTCCTGTTCTCTCACCCCCCGGTATGTCCTTGTCCTGTTCTCTCACCCCCCCGGTATGTCCTTGTCCTGTTCTCTCACCCCCCGGTATATCCTTGTCCTGTTCTCTCACCCCCCGGTATGTCCTTGTCCCGTTCTCTCACCCCCCGGTATATCCTTGTCCCGTTCTCTCACCCCCCCGGTATGTCCTTGTCCCGTTCTCTCACCCCCCGGTATATCCTTGTCCCGTTCTCTCACCCCCCGGTATGTCCTTGTCCCGTTCTCTCACCCCCGGTATGTCCTTGTCCCGTTCTCTCGCCCCCCGGTATGTCCTTGTCCCGTTCTCTCACCCTCGGTAGGCGGCTCTTCTCCTTCCCGCTTTCAAAGTCTCAAACCTCAGATTCTGCTTCCGGTTCAGTCTGGTATTTCCGGTTCCGGGTTCTGTACGTCACTTCCGTCTCTCTCTTTCTAACCACCTGAAGTCAGAAGACGCAGAGCACGCCCCTTCCTCTCACACTCCGCCCACTCCTCTCCGGGGGACACCTGTGATTGGCGGAGAATGAACTTCCCCCTCCTTCATGTCAGAGGACAGAATGGAAGAGATATTAACGCCAACCGCACGATAATCTACGGGCAGCCCGTGTGCCGAGGGCGGGGCATCGCGTCTGACTCTACAGGGGAGGGGGCGGAGCTAGTCGCTGGACTGACAGTGATGAGTCGGGTGTGACGTAAGCGAGTGGGCGGGGAACATGAGGGAGGGACTCAACAGAGATGGGCGGGGAAAGAGCGAATGGAGAGGGAGGAGCTGAGGAAGATATACAAAGAGCAATCCCCTCCCCCCACCGGGAGAGACTCCTCCCCTAACACTGGCGGTCGGTAGATCGGTCGGTGTAATTACTCAGTACGCATGCGCCCGCACTGCCGAAAGGGGCGTGTACAAGCCGTAACGGCCATTCACGGGTGGCTGGCATGACCACGCCCCTCCTCTGGCACGAAGGAGGGGACGGTTGTAGTAAACGTTTGCCTTTTTTATTTTCCGCCAATCACAGGTGTTCCCGGAGAGGAGTGGGCGGGGTGTGAGAGGAGGGGGCGTGCTCTGTGTCCTCTGACAGTTCTGTTGTTTATAACGGAAGAGACGGAAGTGACGTACAGGGAACCGGAAATACCAGACCGAGACCCGAGCGGACCGAATCCGAGGACCGAGAGCGGAAAGGAGGAGGAGAGCCGCTTACCGGGGGTGAGAGAACTGGGGGGGGGCATTTGTGAGAGATCTGGGGGGGGGGACATTTGTGAGAGATCTGGGGGGGGGGACATTTGTGAGAGATCTGGGGGGGGGGGACATTTGTGAGAGATCTGGGGGGGGGACATTTGTGAGAGATCTGGGGGGGGGGACATTTGTGAGAGATCTGGGGGGGGACATTTGTGAGAGATCTGGGGGGGGGACATTTGTGAGAGATCTGGGGGGGGACATTTGTGAGAGATCTGGGGGGGGGACATTTGTGAGAGATCTGGGGGGGGGGGCATTTGTGAGAGATCTGGGGGGGGGGGACATTTGTGAGAGATCTGGGGGGGGGGACATTTGTGAGAGATTTGGGGGGGGGGACATTTGTGAGATCTGGGGGGGGGGGACATTTGTGAGAGATCTGGGGGGGGGGGGACATTTGTGAGAGATCTGGGGGGGGGACATTTGTGAGAGATCTGGGGGGGGGGACATTTGTGAGAGATCTGGGGGGGGGACATTTGTGAGAGATCTGGGGGGGGGACATTTGTGAGAGATCTGGGGGGGGACATTTGTGAGAGATCTGGGGGGGGACATTTGTGAGAGATCTGGGGGGGGGGGCATTTGTGAGAGATCTGGGGGGGGACATTTGTGAGAGATCTGGGGGGGGGACATTTGTGAGAGATCTGGGGGGGGACATTTGTGAGAGATCTGGGGGGGGGGACATTTGTGAGAGATCTGGGGGGGGGGACATTTGTGAGAGATCTGGGGGGGGGACATTTGTGAGAGATCTGGGGGGGGGGGACATTTGTGAGAGATCTGGGGGGGGGGACATTTGTGAGAGATCTGGGGGGGGGGACATTTGTGAGAGATCTGGGGGGGGGGGACATTTGTGAGAGATCTGGGGGGGGGGGGCATTTGTGAGAGATCTGGGGGGGGGGACATTTGTGAGAGATCTGGGGGGGCGACGACATTTGTGAGAGATCTGGGGGGGGGGACATTTGTGAGAGATCTGGGGGGGGGACATTTGTGAGAGATCTGGGGGGGGGGACATTTGTGAGAGATCTGGGGGGGGGGACATTTGTGAGAGATCTGGGGGGGGGGACATTTGTGAGAGATCTGGGGGGGGGGGACATTTGTGAGAGATCTGGGGGGGGGGACATTTGTGAGAGATCTGGGGGGGGGGGGACATTTGTGAGAGATCTGGGGGGGGACATTTGTGAGAGATCTGGGGGGGGGGACATTTGTGAGAGATCTGGGGGGGGGGACATTTGTGAGAGATCTGGGGGGGGGACATTTGTGAGAGATCTGGGGGGGGACATTTGTGAGAGATCTGGGGGGGACATTTGTGAGAGATCTGGGGGGGGGGGACATTTGTGAGAGATCTGGGAAGGGGGGGCATTTGTGAGAGATCTGGGGGGGGACATTTGTGAGAGATCTGGGGGGGGGGACATTTGTGAGAGATCTGGGGGGGGGGGACATTTGTGAGAGATCTGGGGGGGGGACATTTGTGAGAGATCTGGGGGGGGGACATTTGTGAGAGATCTGGGAAGGGGGGGCATTTGTGAGAGATCTGGGAAGGGGGGGCATTTGTGAGAGATCTGGGGGGGGACATTTGTGAGAGATCTGGGGGGGGGGGACATTTGTGAGAGATCTGGGGGGGGGGGACATTTGTGAGAGATCTGGGGGGGGGGCATTTGTGAGAGATCTGGGGGGGGGGGACATTTGTGAGAGATCTGGGGGGGGGGACATTTGTGAGAGATCTGGGGGGGGGGGACATTTGTGAGAGATCTGGGGGGGGGACATTTGTGAGAGATCTGGGGGGGGGGGACATTTGTGAGAGATCTGGGGGGGGGCATTTGTGAGAGATCTGGGGGGGGGGGGGCATTTGTGAGAGATCTGGGGGGGGGGACATTTGTGAGAGATCTGGGGGGGGGGGCATTTGTGAGAGATCTGGGGGGGGGGACATTTGTGAGAGATCTGGGGGGGGGGGGACATTTGTGAGAGATCTGGGGGGGGGGACATTTGTGAGAGATCTGGGGGGGGGGGGGACATTTGTGAGAGATCTGGGGGGGGGACATTTGTGAGAGATCTGGGGGGGGGGACATTTGTGAGAGATCTGGGGGGGGGGACATTTGTGAGAGATCTGGGGGGGGGGGGACATTTGTGAGAGATCT
>NW_024404561.1:85000-86081 GCF_905171775.1 Rana temporaria | reverse complement strand
AATTAACCTTTAGAAATAGTGAGGGGACATTAGCACATCAATAACCTGGCTAGCAGGGAGCAGTAAACTGAGACATATAGGCAAATGTATCACAGTGTGCACAGTGTTTCTGCCCGGTCTCGAACCGGGGACCTTTCGCGTGTTAGGCGAACGTGATAACCACTACACTACAGAAACCCATTCTTGCTCCTGTTCTGTGCCTTGCCAAACAAAAGTCTACGCTAAAGTACCAGGGGTGAAAAGGGCTGTTGAAAGCCACATGGACTGTGGCAAAATGCACCAGCGTGTGCACAGTGTTTCTGCCCGGTCTCGAACCGGGGACCTTTCGCGTGTGAGGCGAACGTGATAACCACTACACTACAGAAACCCATTCTTGCTGCTTTGCTGTGCCTAGCAAACCGAAAGTCTACGCTAAAGTACCATGGGTGAAAAGGGCTGCTGAAAGTGACTGTGGCAAAAAGCTCTCGCGTGTACACTGTGTTTCTGCCCGGTTTCGAACCGGGGACCTTTCGCGTGTAAAGCGAACGTGATAACCACTACACTACAGAAACCCATTCTTGCGGACCTTCTGTGCCTTGCGGGGGAAAAAAAGGCTACCCTAAAGTACCATGGGTGAAAAGGGCTGCTGGAAGCCACATGGACTGTGGCAAAAAGCACAAGCGTGTGCACAGTGTTTCTGCCCGGTCTCGAACCGGGGACCTTTCGCGTGTTAGGCGAACGTGATAACCACTACACTACAGAAACCCATTCTTGCGGACCTTCTGTGCCTTGCGGGGGAAAAAAAGGCTACCCTAAAGTACCATGGGTGAAAAGGGCTGCTGGAAGCCACATGGACTGTGGCAAAAAGCACAAGCGTGTGCACAGTGTTTCTGCCCGGTCTCGAACCGGGGACCTTTCGCGTGTTAGGCGAACGTGATAACCACTACACTACAGAAACCCATTCTTGCTCCTGTTCTGTGCCTTGCCAAACAAAAGTCTACGCTAAAGTACCAGGGGTGAAAAGGGCTGTTGAAAGCCACATGGACTGTGGCAAAATGCACCAGCGTGTGCACAGTGTTTCTGCCCGGTCTCGAACCGGGGA